>NC_066582.1:463520274-463627774 GCF_024323335.1 Lathyrus oleraceus
TGTCTGAGCCTAGTTCTTCTTTGACACAGTCTTCATCGGATGAGTTACTAGGTCGAAAAGAGAGTTGTCAAGATTAAGAGGGAGAAAATCATCCCTAACCCCTGTAAGAGAAGTAAAATCCTGCTATACTTCTTGCATGTATTTATCTCGCTGAAGCTTCTGATTATGGACACTCTCCTCTAGTTGTTTCTTCTCATAACGGTGCCGGTAGGACTAAAGAGCCTGTCGATGGCCAGGTCCACTGAGGGCTAAAGTAGCAGAAGCACATCGGGTATACTGAGCCAAAATAGCCAGCTCTTCTTCCAAAAAAGGACCTAACATATTATCCAAGTAAGAGTGGTCCTCATCCAAGAGAGAAGATCGATGACCCCTGGCAGAATGCGAGCTAGACCCCATCAGCAGCGAACAAGCATTCAGAATCGAAATACTCGATAAAGTCAACAGGGTCTCCAAAACAACATCACTTCGGTTGCCTGTATTCCTCGCCTTATAAGTCGGAGTTGTACTTCATCACTCATATGATCTGCAAATAATTATGGGTAAAGTAAATACACCATGAATAGGAAGATTAAACATAAAAGAGACTGAAAGTTCTAGAACTCTCCAAACATGGTTCTTCTCTCTTCCTGGGAACATGCTCTTATCAATAGTCAGACATCAATAAGACGATGCAAGCGTTTCTTTTCAACCTCTTCCACAGGGATACCTCCACTAAAGTATCCCAGAAGGCTGATAAAATGCATCACCTCTCTCTTCTAGTACCGAGCCACATCAAAAATATCATCTTCCTTTTATACGTAAAAACGATTCCCCATCATTACGTGACTTTCAGTTCAGTATTTTAGGGAACAACTCATCATATCTTTCCCTCACTTCATCTCCAATGGTGCAAATTGTAGCATGCGATTCGGGGCCGATGGGAGTGACAAGAAAGAACATATCTTAGAATCGTTGTAACACCATAAGAGGTTTAAAGTTACCCACAATCGGCTCCAAATAGACTAATCTTTTACCCCGTGTCTGAGTCGCAGAACCAAGATAACATTTAAAGATATGAATGAAAAGTGTCACAAAAGGATTTTCGTTTAGATATTCACAATAATACTAGTAAACCTTCACGTATTCTGAGTTGGCAGGATGCAATTGTGAATAAGCCATTGCTAAATGCTTCATAACTTCTATCTCAAAGGAAGTGAAGAGGAGACGGAGACCCATGATAGAGAAAGTACATTCAAAAAATGGAAATGCGCCATCGCCATACTTTTCATTTTTTATGGGACTCAATATTCCCTAGTAGGAAGATGAACCAACTTTTGTATAGGCGTCATCAAGACCGCCCACTGTCGCGAAAGCAAAAATAGTGGAAGAATAGACAGAATCCATCCAATAAGATGGAACATTCTTCTGGTACTTGTGAATACTCTTCTAAGATTTCTTGCCCATGATGCATTGACTTTTCAGGTACAGGGAAGTAAGAATGCCAAAGAAGAAGATGATTACCAAAGACAAGAAAATGAATCAAAGATAGTAGCACTGACTTATAAAACAACTATTATCTAGAATGCAAAATACTCCACCAAACTTGTCAAATCACTCACACGCAATACTTGAGTGTTTCAGTTTCCAAGAGTTGGAATTATGGCACTTTCGAAAAGACGTTTGAAGCATGGAACATTAAACACATGAATTCTCAAGAAAATGAAACTTTTTTCTTTCTCATGTTCAAAGGTGATCGAAAGAATGGTTGGCATCCAACACTGACATAACAACCCTTGTCTCGCTATGCACCAACAAGGGCTTAAGGGAAATTGTTCTAGGTCAGTCATATCCACCTCGGGTGTCAGCTAAGAAGGGACCACACTCTTTCTATAAACTCTCTCTCTCTCTCTCTCTATATATATATATATATATAAAGGTGTCAAATTGAAGTAACAAGTTTCATATTAAATTTCACTTTACTCTTCTTCCTCACATGCTGACTCGAGCGTTAGAGTGACCACTAGGAAAAACACCTATAATCACGGATGTGAAAGACCTATAATAACGATTGAATAACTGTTATTAGGTACGTTGTGATTGTATATAGGTTATTTACAACCACCGTCCAATGTTCGTGGTAGAAAACTGGAAAGTGCGCTACCTATAACCATAGTTATTTTAAATAATCATAGTGAAAAGTTTAAAGGTCTTGGATTCAATACCCAACAACGCCATTTTTTGTTGTTTGAATAACCTTACACTACAGTTTTATCTTTCAATTGCGGTGATATGTTCTTTTGAGTTTATTATAACATATATAAAATGTTTATTTCATCAACTACTCACTAAACATATAACATTTCAATGCGATATAGAAATTAATAATTTGACAAATTAAGTTATATTAGAATAACAAGTTATAATGACCAATGTTTTCCTAGTTTTTTTCCTTTCATTCTATGTATCTCGCTCGCTTTTTTAAGTGTTAGAATTAGATTCAATTCTCATGACTCTTCAACCAACACTTCATTCTCTACTAGTTCATTGACTAGTAAAGAATGAAGTAATGATTGAAGAGCTGCAAACATTGAACCAAATTCTAACTCTCAAATAGAGAGAAAATTACATAGAATGAAAGGAAGAAAGCTTGAAAAACCTTTAGTAATTAATGAAACTTGTTTTCTAAAATAACTTAATTTTTTATATTAAAATTTTATAATTCAATTAGAAAGGTTATTTAGTTAGTGATAGATTGGTAAAATACTCAAACCACATATGACATAATAAACTCATCTAATAAAAGTGTTGGTTTAACGTAGTGAAAGCTGCAATATACAAGATATATCATGAAAAATCAACAACATACAACATATAAATCTTTATCAACTTTGATCAACAACAATATACAACTTTTATCAACAACTATATATATCAACAAAAACTAAAACATCAACAACATCCAACTTTTATCAACAACACACCTTAAACAAAATACAATCTATAACAATAAAAATTGAATCAACAATAACAAACAACTCTTATCAACAACACACCTTAAACAAAATACAATATATAACAATAAAAACTGAATCAACAATAACATACAACTTTTATCAACAACAACATACAACATATATAAAAAAACTAAATAATCAACGACATATAATTTTTATCAACAAAAATATAGTTTAAGCAACATACAACATATATCAACAAAAATTAAATCATAAACAACATACAACATATATAAACAACAACAAACCTTAAACAAAATACAACATATAACAACAAAAAGGAAATCAACAAAAAAAATATGGAAAAGTCCCGTGCACGTACTTGAAATGTGAAGATGGAGGAAGAGAAATGAGTTGTGTAACATCTTCCCTTGATCATTTCCTTGATCCATAAGACATGGAGAATATATGTTAGATTTTTGTGAAGAAGTGGTATAAACCATTCATGGCGTAATGGAAAGGCGTGAGAAAGTGTTAGGGTTTCATTTTGATATGTTAAATACAAATTGACCATTTTAAAAACAGAGATCCAAGTAGAGACAACCCAGAAAACATGAATGGAAGGAATCATATGGAGGAATGACGTACTTTGAAATTTCTTCAAAAGTATGAATATTAGAACCTATACAAAGAAAAATGAAAGAAATTGTATGAATAACATGATTACCTTTTTAGAAGAAGAAAGATAAAGAAGAAACAATGTTGAACTTGATTACCTTTTAGTATGAAGAAGAAGAAAGACGAGATATATGGAAAAAGAAGAGAGACAAGTTTGTTGGATTTGGAAGAGAGAGATGTTAGGGTTTTGTGTTTTGAACGAGACGACTATTCTTTGCTGAAGCTTGATAACTTCGCTTATATATATGTAAAACTTATCACCATGGTTGGTAATGAAAAACGTGATAAAATGGCAGTATTATTCCCAACGATTTTTGATACTAACCGTGGTGATATGTATTTTAATTTTAATATATTTAAAAGAGTATATGGACAAGCCCTTTTTGTAATGAAAAAAAATTATTGATATTGGGATTTGAAGCATGTAACCTTTCATCTATCACCACAGTTGTTATTATGAACCGTGATAAAATGTCTTTTAATAAAATAAAAATAATTCAGGCGCGTTAAGATGAGTTATTACTAGAGTTGTTTAAACGACCGTAGTAATATAGTATTACCAAATATATATTTTGAAGTAGTGAGTGTTAACCTTAGAGGTCCCCTCACTCCACCGTATCAGAAACTTTGGTCCACCATCTCCATCGCTTTTCATCTCATTTCTGATTCCTGAATTAAACATTTTTTAAACAACTTGTGATTTTATTTTTAGATATAATCATTTTTATATCTTAAAATCGATACAAACTCCATCACAAATACTTTTATATATATATATATATATATATATATATATATATATATATATATATATATATATATATATATATATATATATAACTTGATTAATACTCCTCTTTTCAAATTATATATTATTTTAATAAATTTATTTATCTTAAATTATGTTACTTTGCACTACCAATAAATTATAAGTATTTTTTATGCCTTTTAATACTAATTATTCTATTATTTTTATTTTTTTAACTTATTTTTTCCATACTATTAACTAGGAATAGTTTTTTTAAATTGTTTATAGTCTATTTTTTCATACAATATTAATTATATTTTAAAATTAGTTTAAAATTGTGAACGTGAGTAGTAACATATAATTGAGACAGTTTGAAAATATAAATTTCATAATATATTTTTTTATATATTTTTTTAATCAAAATAAATTCATGTAAGAAATCTTTTTTGTGATTAAATAATAGTACTAAATTAAGTTATCAAATCAAAACATATAATAAAAGAAATTAAATTAGGAGACTCTTTTATATTATAGTTTAACCGAATTTATTCTTCTTTGAAATATCTATCCATATTTTGAAATAAAATTCATTACTTATTGGTTACATCATAAGATTAATTGTTTTAAAACTACGTATTACTACCATATTTTATGGAAAGACGGGGTATATCATATAAATTTCATTTATAAAATTAATTGGATTCCAATAAATATTTTTTTATCTGTCGTTTTTTTCTTACACAGCTTAAATAAATAAATAAATAAATAAATGAAGGAAAATTAAATTCTTACAAATAAAATTTATGCAGTGTATTGTGGTGTGAGTCACGAGATCAATATTAATAGATGTGTCAAACTTTGTCATGAAATCAATATTTTGATTGTTTTTACTGGATAAATATAAATATAGTGTTATCAAGTAGGATATTGTTAATACTTTGAATGAACATCACATATTTATAACATTTATTTATTTAAGGATGGTCTCAATGAAGCTGATACTAAGGGATGAACCTGAGTAGCATGTCGAGTAAATAATGTGCATGTGTTTGCCAAGTGAGAGGCCATAGGAAATGACCCAACATTCTGCGTGGAGGATATCTAATGAGTTAGATATGAATCCAGAGAAATCACATCATCATGCCCCATATGAGGTGTGAAACGTATTGCCAAAGCTAGTACTGATTAGTGTGTCATTATAATTTTCATCTATGTTAATAATAGTGCAGAATTAGTTATGGGAGTTTCGCCTAATGAAACAATTATACGTGTGTCATTTTTTAGAGTTATTAAAGCAAATGCTAAAGGAGTCCGCCATGGAGTTAGCAGCCAAGGAGGGGCTATACCCGGAGATGGTTTCATGTGATATATAAATATATTTATATTTTCGGTGACTCCACCAAATTCCTACGGGTATCATGAATTTCATTTTTTTATTCCAACATTTCTATTAGAAAGTGAATTGGAAAAACTCTTTAACAAATGGTTACATAGGGTTGTTTATATATCTAATGTGAGTCTTTAAAAGTAGTAACTAGGTGAATTAAGGTAACTGCAAACTAACAAACTATAGGGATAAAAATAGAAAAGTGATAACTAACTTTCAGTTCAATTTGGTTAGGATAAAACCTAATCTCTAGTTCTCACCCTCAAGTTGGAAAGTGAAGGTTGTAAACTCTCAACTTACACAAAAAGTCATGAAATGTCTTGATCCCTAATGATTTGGTGAAGATGTCAACTTGTTGATATTGAGTTGATGCATGAACCGCAGTGATGGCCTCTGATTGATATGTCCTCTTATGAAATGACAATCCACTTCAATGTGTTTGGTTATTTCATGGAAAGTGGGGTTTGCAACTAAATGAATAACTACTTGATTATCACAACGTAAGGTTGTAGGACATGTGCATGGAATTTGAAGAGTATTTAGTAAATTGCATAGTAAAATAATTTCACTTGTAGCATGTGTCATTGCTCGATATTCTGCCTCACTAGAAGAGCGAGAGATGGTCACTTATTTCTTTGTTTTCCATGATATTGGAGCATTTCCAAGTTTAATCAAATAACCCAATGTAGATTTTCTTGTTATGGAACATGATGCCCAATCTGAATCGCGGAAGGCAACTAGTTGAAGGTCTAATGTGTATTTTCTTTGATAAAGGAAAAAGCCTCAACGACCTTACGCTAGTTCGATACCGAGGAAGTGTTTATGTTTTCCAAGATCTTTCATATTAAAGCATTGACTCAAGTATTGTTTGAATTTGGCATGAGCATCTTTATGATTTTCAGCAATGATTAAATCATCAACCTAAACTAAAACTAATAGGAAGAGAGACGATTTTGAATATATGAAAAGAATGTGATCAATGTGGCTCTCTTTGAAACCATACTCTATCAATGATTTGGATAACTTAGAATACCAGTTTCTAGAACCTTGGCGCAACCGATACAAGGGATTTTTTAACCGGCATACCATGTCTTGATTCGCAGATTTGTAACCTTGTGGTAGTTTCATATATACATCTTCATTCAAATCTCCATGGAGAAAGGAATTTCTAACATCCATTTGATATAGTGTCCATCCTTTTGTTGCTACAATAGTTAATAAGCCTCAAATTATTGTTATCTTTGCAACTAGACCAAAAGTTTCATTGAAATCCTCTCCTTCTACTTGAATCAACCCTTTTGCAACTAATCGAGATTTATGTTTCTCAATTTATCATGTGGCTTTGTGTTTAATCTTGTACACCTATTTGCACTCTCTAACTTTTTGCTCGGGCGTAGGGTAGTTAGTTCCCAAGTTTTATTATCCTCTAATGCTTTAAATTATTGAGCCATGACGTCTTTCCATACTTTCTGCTTAACATCTTGAATGTATGACTTGGGCTCTTCAGTGTTGCTAATGGTTGCAAGGTAAGCTTTGTGGTTGTGTGAGAAAGTATCATAGTTGACAAACTTTGAAATAGGATAATTAATATTTTATTGCATATTGTAGCAATATAAATCTTTGAGGTGTTGGGGTAGTTTTCTTACTATTGGTGTCAACTCTTTTTATGCATTGTTATTTTCTTCATCATTGGTGACACTGTGCTCCCCCTCAATCGCATCATCTTCATGATCATATGGAATGTTTTGGACTATAATGGTATTTGTTTTATTAGGTTCATCTGGTTCATATATATTGGTGAGGGACTCAGATTCGAGATGTCCATGATCATGGTTCAATATGTTGATATCTTGAGTATCAAGTTTAGGTGTTTCACTAATATATTATTGTGCATTGGTATGAGAATGTCTTCAAGTGATGGAACAATTTCACTTTGAGAATGATTTGATTCTTCATCATCAAAGTATGGTGTTGCAATGTTATATTAAGTGTTAATGATATGTGAGTTTGGTTCTTGACTTAAGGGATAAATGTCATCATAAAAGGACATGTCTATGGATGTATGGAATGCATTAGTTTGAAGGTTATAAAATTCTCATCCTTTTTTTCCTTGTGGATATCCAATGAATAAGAATTTTCCAGCTCTTGGATCAAATTTGTTAAGTGGATTAGACACAATCTTCATGTAGCATAAGCATCCAAAGTTTCTTAGGTGATCGTAGTTGGGTGATTTTTAAAAAAGAATCTCATATGGAGTGAAACCTTTATTAGTTATGGTGGATGTTCTATTGATTAGGTATGTCGTAGTTAAAATACACTCTCCCTAAAAGCGTAGTGGAAGGTTTGCTTGAAAATATAATGCCCTCGCTATATTCAATATTTGTCCATGTTTACACTCTACTATTCCATTTTGGTGGGGTGTTGAGACACAAGAAGTTTCATGTATTATTCCCTCTTCTTGAATAAATGACAAGAATTTGGAGTTGACAAATTTTGTACCATTGTCGCTTCATATTCTCTTGACACTTTTATTGAATTATCTCTTGATCGTATTGCAAAAGGTAATCAAGTGGTGCAGCATTTATGTTTTCTTTTGCATTAGATAAACCTAAGTGTCTCTAGTATAATAATCAATAATGGTGATAAAATATTGTGCACCATTATCTGCAGCAATGTTATATTTTCCCAAAAAATCACAGTAGATCAAATCGAATGTTACAGTAGATTTATTATTACTTGAATGAAAAGAACTTCTACATTGTTTTGCTTTATGACATACATCATATAAAACAAATGTATTTTAATCAAGATTAAATTGGAGATATTGAGAATTTTTTTGTAGAGCTTGAGTATAAGGGTGTCTCATTCCAGTGTGCCACAAAGTTGGATTTCCCCTTTGGATTGACTATATTTTAGCAAAGCAACAACTTGGAGAAGTGTCCAAGTATTAAATATTAGTCTAGCTTGCTAAAGTTGTATGAAGTTGCAGAAATTACACATGTTGGGAACAATGCTCCAACATGTTGGTACGACATCTGGTCCTTATGCAACAGGTGCCAAAATATTGCGTTTTGGAGTGTGTTATGCACCAGATTTGTTAATGATTTTATTGCTATTGATTTAATAATATGATTAGGTGATTTTTTTGACAGCTGGATGAAAAATAATTCGGATTTAAATGAATATTTAAATTTAATTTTAAATTAAAGAAAAGCATATCTTGTTGGAGATATTCAAGGAGCAAATTAAATATCCAACAGATTATGCATTAGTTCTGAACGAATTCAAAGATACTATCCAAGGAGAAAAGCCCAGAGTTACTTTTCTATATAAAGAGCTCAAACCTACATTGGAAAGAAATCACTCCCATTGAAGATCTTAGAGTGTTAGGTTTTGTGATGTGTATTCCATATTAATTCCCTAATAGGATTAGTGTTGGATCTTTATGTACACCTCTATGTTCCAGTAACTTGGTATAGATGGTTTGTCTAGTTGAGTTATAACCAACATTGTTATGTACACCTCTATGTTTCAGTAAATTGGCACAAAAGGTTTGTCTAGTTGAGTTGTAATATTCAACATTCTCTCATCTTGTGAAGATTGAAGTTGATCACTAGGGTTTAATGGTTGTTTGCGATTTTTTTTTAAATAACCAACCTTTTTAAAAATAATTCCAAAATGAAAAAAAAAAACAATTTTTTTCCAAAATAACCACATTTAAAAGAGGATGCACCAGATGAACTGGCGCATCTCTTAAACATCAAGAGGAGGCACCCAAGGCATTGGCGCCTACAATGGGCTCCTCGTGAGGAGGCGCCAATGCTCTTGGCGCATGAATTAGCCCTCATGAGGAGGCACCAATGCCTTTGGCGCCAGCATGGTGCCTTAAATGGAGCAACCAATGCCTCTGGCGCCTACATGTTGTTGACATGTTGGGCGCCTAGCCTCTTGGCGCATGCATTTTATGCCTCCTCTCTATAAATACCACACCTTGGATGCAATTTTTTCCACACAAAATCATCCCTTACTACCATATTTTCTCTCATTCAACTCCATTTTCCTTCAAGTTTTTGTGTTTTAACCATGTCTGCATACATTCAAAAGCGAAATGCCGATGTAATATTTTCCGCCATTGCGGCTCTGATACAGATTCGTCTTTGGAACACATATACGTTTGAATGTCTTAATCGGACGTTGAACGGTTGGTTAGATGGAGAAATTGGAGATGGTGAAAGGATTAGAAGAATACAATGGCTTGTGTCCACGTTCAACCAAAATGGAGAAGTGCGCGACTGGGTGGACATTAAGATCGACGAAGACGCTTGTAGGATGATGCATTATATGTTCAAAATTGTTTTGATGGTTGTAATCGCATAGTTCTTGTATTTTAGTTGTCTTAATTGTTTATGTAATGGTATTTTCGTCACAGACGTCTAATATGAAATAAATTTAGTTTTTCTTATATTGCAACAGAAGTACATCTAAATTTATCTGGTTATGCTCGTTCCAACACTAGGACAGATGTTACGATCGTGACCTGGCTGACGGTATGAACTACATAATCTAACCATTTTGTTCGTCGTATCCATTTCGTTTCGAATCCGGGTGCTGTTTGGGCGACCCTTTCTTTTCCTTCGCATAACTTCGTTGTGCCAGACGATGTCCCCTTGATATTCTGGCCAGTAATCCTCTTTTGCCACTACAGAAAAACTAATTTTATAAACATTTGATAGGCTGGTGACTTTGTAAACTTCAGATAGAAAGTAGGATGGATCCCTTCGAACCTTTGAGCATGTCGCAATGACATGGGAGCAGGGCATATGAAAGACTTGGAACTTTCCGCAGTCGCACCAACCTCTATCTAGTTCGACTCTATACTGTCCCATCAGCATGCCCTTATTATGATCCATGGAATCGACAACACTATACCAACCTTTAGTGCAGTAAAACACCGTGACTACATGTGTGTTTGCTTTGGCAGCTTCATGTCTAATGAATTTCATTGAAGCATCACTGAACAACTGCCCAGATTGCAACACTGAAATCCATTTGGAACGTCTACTCTCAAATAGCGCCCCTAGCCTAAAATATATTTCTTGTACCAAAGCGGTTATAGGTAGGTTACAGATTCCTTTGAAGACAGAGTTCATTGATTCCACAAGATTTGTTATCATGTGGCCCCAACATTGACCGTTGTCGTATGCCCTAGTCCACTTCTCCAATGGAATACTATCGATCCACTGTATTACATCTTCGTTTGACAATCTTATTTCTTCGTGGTAGTGTTTGAAAGAAGGTTCTGATAATGCATAACCTGCATTGACAACCTTCTTCCGCAACATCTTATCTTTGATTTCCCGCATGAAATTCTGAGCAATATGTCTAATACAGAAGACATGCCTCGAAGGAGGATTTTTCCAGCCATTATCAATGTATTATATGCACTGATGATTTAAGGGTGTCTGTCGGAGATCTAACATAATTTAGGCTGAGGTGCAACGTGCAATTGAAGATTTCTTAGGAAAAAACTCCATCCCTCAGCAGTCTCCCCTTCAACAAGGGCAAAGGCGATTGGAAAAATGTTGTTGTTGCCATCTTGTGCCACTGCCATCAGTAACGTTCCTTTGTATTTCCCGTACAACCATGTACCATCAATTTATATAATTGGTTTACAGAAAGAAAAACCTATGATGCATGGTTGATACGCCCAGAAGAGACGGTGAAATATTCCATTTCCAACAGCAGACGTCCCGCCTGGTGTATACATAAGCAACGTTTCCAACTTGACAATAGTCCCTGGAGCATATTGTTTTAGAGCCAACAGGTATTTTGGAAGTTGTTTGTAAGACTCCTCCCAATTGCCAAACACTTTTTCAACAACCTTTGTCCTAGTTATCCATGCCTTCCTATATGATGGAGTGTACTCGTACTCTGCCCTAATATGCGAGATTATTGTACTCACCTTTAACGATGAATTGTCATCAATGACATACAATATTTCATCGCATATTAGCTGAGAGCTTAATTTCCGATGATCCTGCATTGGGTTTGTCAGCATGCATGTGTGAACTGGACTCATGGATCCAATCTTCCAAGACTCGCTCCTCTTCCGGTACGAAGCTGACAACCTAAAAAGGCAGTGCTCATTCGGACAATAAATTTTATACCTCAATGTGCTAGTTCTGTCAACTCTGAAATCAGCTGATAGTTGTATGTGAAATTTTTTAATGGCTTTTACACATTCCTCTTTTGTGCGAAATGTGTCTCCTTGTTTCAAAGATCCTTGCATTTACACATAAGGATTGTACCATATATCTGATGAAGGTTCATCAGAACCCAAATTCAACCTTGTCATGTGTTGAGGTGAACAGTATACATGACTAGCTGGTATTGGCTCCTCTTCCTCATCAATGTTCACCATTGAATCAACCATGATCTCAACTTCTTCTTCTTCGTCATTTGGAACATTCACCTCAACTTGTTCGTCATCAGTTTCACAAAACACTTGTGACCGATCAATGAACTGAGACACTTGTTGTTGATGTAATAATATATACAACTCTATATCGTCGTACCCAGATTGTTCGTGACTGACAAACATATGCTGAACATCGTCATTATCTCGAATCTTCTTTTGATAAAACTTCACCTGGTTTTCTACAAACCAAATTGGACCTTTATAGATGATTTGGCCCATATTACTGCACTGTAATTTCTATTCTATTCTTTGTTTCAGATGTGAAAATTTTGATCGTCGATTTATTTTAAACCGAGTTACCTCTGTGTTGTAAAAACAAAAACTGAGTAATTGATGATCAAATATTTCACCTTCGATATGGGCACTGATCATGTAATGTTGTGAGGAAGACATTTTTTTAAAATCTAACTTTCTTTTCTATACTGAAATTGAATGTATTGCTAACTTGTTCATCTGCACGGACTTAAATAACATAAACGTTGAATGCATTGATCACTCGGTTCGTCTGCACATACTTGAACATGCATGCAGTGACAAGAATGACAAGAACACACAATGCATGCTCCCAAGGAATCTCCGTGGCAAGGAATCTCACAAGAGAATCTCTGCCCTAATAGTCCAAACAGGCGCCCATTCCCTAGGCGCATAAAGCAACATAGGCGCTAAGAGGAAGGGATCCCCTTCTATACAAGTACTCCTAGGTGCCAAGAGGAAGGGCACCTCTTCCTTGCATATAAATATTCACATGCATGCGCATAAGACTATGGCTACTCTACTTTTGTCATTGCATGCAACCAATCACATGTTGCGTAGGTTGCAAACCTAGTAAGACTCCCTCATCTATAAATCGACTTCAAATCACAATATCAAATCATCTTTAACACTAATCATCTATGCTTTTTCTTTACCACACCCTTTCTCTGCCACACTCAAGCTCTGCAACATCAAATTATGTCTCTATTGACTATGGGTAATGAACACAGAGGAACACTCAAGAATATCTCGACATTTGTATGTTATCACTCTCTTTTTACTTATCCCATTTTTAAGTTGTATACCTTTGTTATCTATGTTTGTATTATATATTACTTCTTCTTATTGTATTTCTTACTTATGTGTTATTAGGATCCAAAGCGTTTTCGATGTCGTGTACATGAATATGTACCCCAGGATCCTTTGATAGAACCATATATTAGAGGATGTGGATTTGGAAATCTCCTCAACATTGTCTCGTACTCGGTGGACTACAAGTTCATTCTTGCTTTGTTGGAGAGATGGAGACCCGAGCCCCACACATTTCACCTTCCTATCGGTGATTGTACCGTCAAACTTGAGAATGTATACATGTTGTTGGGTCTCTGTATATAATGTAAGGCCGTGAATGGTAGAGTAAACTAGGACAACTCTAACTGCAACGAATTATTGGGTGCCCCTTTGTATGATGACCATACTGAGGGAGAGTCATTCGGTCAAGCAAGGGGGAAAGGTATAAATTTAAAGTACCTTAAAAAATATTATGCAAGTATAATATTGTCCGAAGAATCAACCGAGTACGAGAAAATAATTAAAGCTCGGTGTTATATTATAACTTTATTTGGTGATTTTTTATTTCCAGAAAGTACAGGTAATTCAGTAAATAGTATGTATTTACCTTTGTTACGCAACATTAATAAGGTAAGCACATATAGTTGGGGTTCAGTTGTGTTGGCCCATCTATATAGTGCAATGTGTAAAACTACAAAAAAGAATACTTGTATGTTTCTTCATGTGCGTATTTGCTACAAGCATGGGGTTGGTCAAGAATGTTGTCACTCGCCTCGATAAAGGAGAACCCATTCATGTTTCTATTTGCAACAAAGTAAGTCTAACACTTTACCATTTAATTAATTATATTTTATATTACAATTAACTGTAAATAATATTTTTCAATTATTTTTTATCTAAGGTGGTCAGTAAGGGGGATGAACTACAATAGCTGTCTGAAATACGCTATTGTAGTCTATCGCAATCTATTGGACCAAATTGGACCTGACGATGTAATTCTCTTACACAACTATATTTTAATTTAAAAATACTTATCAAATTATTTATCATATAATCGTTTCGTATTGTTTTACAGTTTATCTAGACGCCATATCTGGGTCTTAATAATGATGTGAACCATGACGACGTTGCAGTTTGGACAACAAAGACACTGATTATCCGGTTCACTACTGTGTAAATACACTAGAGTGACCGGCTCAAACTGCAGTTCGGCATGCAACAACAGATTCTAGAACCTCCCACGTGTTTGGGGAATTGGCATAAAAAAGAGTTAATGCACAATGGGATTATTCAGACTAGAGAGAATTTGCAAAAGAGATGTGTCGTCAATGGAGGAATCGACGACAACACATCTTAAACGAACCAGTCATCCATGGTGCAAGACCAATTCAACAATATATGGCATGGTTTAGGTCGGTAACAACTCAATAATTTGTATCTGAGCCGCGGTATTTGATGGATCCACGCCAACTAGCTTCATCATCGTACGCTCCACAACAATTCCCCGCCCAACACCAATGTCAAACCATCCAAACCCAACAACCAACCTCACAATATTAACCTACCACATACACACAATAACCAAACACCCAACCTCGCAACCCGTTCATGCCATCCACCCAACAACCAACCACCCAACGTCACAATTCATTCATGCCATCTACCCAACCACAAAACCAAAAATCAAACACTACCCACCAACAACCAAACGTTGCAACCACAACCGTCTATACCCAAGATGATTCATATGGGTCACTTCATCGTAGCCCTCCACCAATGACCACTCAAATATCCCATCACCAAAACACAACCATTGTTTAACTATAGTACGCCCCAAGAACCATTGCTTCGTTTCCAAAATGATTCAATGTCCCAATTTGGGAAACTATACCGTCTGCATTCCACCTAACCCCATCGACCTAACTACGATGACATGGGCACCGAACTCCATTACGGAAGTTCCGTTGGCCAGAGCCCCTCTGAATATTGGGAACAAATGATGACACATCTGTCAAATACCGCTGGAACTTCCGTTGGACCTTCACATCATCCATCATTCGATCAGGTCAGCACACAAAGACCTCAAACACCTTGATGCATGCTTTTCGCAAGTATACGAACGCGTCAGAGTAATATTAAAGATTTTCGAATCCACAAAGACCAAGTGTCAATCTATCGTTATCTATTGTTATGGTGTTTATCTAAGGTAATCAAAATAGGGGTTTTTTAGAGTGTGCAATGAAAAGTAAAGTGTTGAATAAAGTTCAATTAATAAAGACAAGCTCAAATGTAATTCACGTAATCAATTAATAATCCAAGTACTTGCTAATAGAACTACTTATGAGCAGTGTTTCCTACTTTGAAAAGAACTAATTTAACAGGAACTGTCGCTTTCGCGTATTCAGAACCGAGTTGTACTCCCTAATCAATCACTTATAAAAAGGTGCGCATTGCGTTAGAGTAGTAAACCTATTTTTAAGAAATATAGTATCTTGACTAAGTTGAAAAGTATTTTAACCTGGATTTCTTAACCAAAAGAGGCTCTCACGAACCAGACTCTAAACTTATAAATGCGTCCGAAAATAGTTTTAAAATCACTTTTCTTCTTAAGTTAAAAACTCCTAATGAACTAAACAAAGCGCTTTCGCTGTTTTTGAAATAGTTAAAAACAATTAAGTTTAAAAAGACGTTGAACGGATTTCGATCTTACCCAACGGAAATTAAGTGCGAGAAAACTTAAGTTGAAAGTCAAAATAGCCTTTAAGTGTTTCTACGAACAGTTGTACGGATTATCGGTTCAATTACGATCCATACACTCTAACCTTATAGATTTAGTTAGACATGGTAAAATAAAAGTGCATTTTAATTTAAATAAAGTAGTGCGAGTGCGGAAAGTAAATAAAAGTAGTGCGAGTGCGGAAAGTAAATAAAAGTAGTGCGAGTGCGAAAATTAAATAAAAGTAGTACGAGTGCGAGAAATAAATAAAGTAAAGCGAGTGCGGGAAATAAATAAAGTAAAGCGAGTGCGGGAAATAAATAAAGTAAAGCGAGTGCGAGAAATAAATAAAGTAAAGAAAGTGCAAGAAATAAATAAAGTAAAGAGAGTGCGAGAAATAAATAAAGTAAAGACAGTGCGGGAAAATAAAATAGATAAAGGCAAGCAATAAAAACCTGCTCCAATCGGAGGTTTGAATAAAATGCGAAGCAGAAATGAAAATGGCGGCAGGATTAACTTCCTTCCAAAATGCTCCAAACTCGATTATAGACTCGATCACAAACTCGATTATACAATTGTGGTAACACCCCAATGTGAAACGATTACCACTTTAAAATACTGAATATATGCCTAAGTGAAACTAAGTTTGCTCTAAGTTTGCCTCTGCTCTAAGTTTGGATGATTAAACAAATGAATTCGAGTCTCTATTTATAGGCAAGTAAAATAATGGAAAAGACAAGGATGCCCTTCAGTTTGAATTTGGAAGGGAAAACTTTTCCTCTTGTGGCATCTGCCACAAGTCCATGGCGCCCGCCACAAGGCCAATCTGTGGCGCCTTAGTGGAAGTAGTGGGGAACGTGGCAATTGAGGGAAGTTGAGCTAGGACACGTTGTAATACCTCAAAATTTGCCCCCTCATTCATGCATTCATTTTTAGGTCATTTAACATTTCATATTGCATTTCATCATGTCAATCAGAATTAGATCCAAGAAGCTTGAATATCATCCAAGACACTTTGTGGGTCCTATCTGGGTGATCAGTCAACACAAGGGAATGGCTTGAGATACTTCCAACATGTTCAAATGGGGGTCTATTCATCAGTCAAAACGTTAATCTTGAAGGAGCAAAAGTTTGTTCATGAGCTGTCATGCTCGCTAGGCGAGCAGAATGGGTCGCCTAGCGAGTCCCAAGAAAAGCCACCAGAATCACCTACGCTCAGAGGAATTTCATGAACTGTCATGCTTGCTAGGCGAAGCCCGCGCGTTTTGAAAATAAAAAATAAAAATAAAAATAAAAAATAAAAAAAACGAAAATAAATAAATAAATAAAATATAACAAAAAAATCTTGGACTTGGACCTCTCTCATTTGAACCCACAAAGCCACGAAAATCAGATTATAAATTCTGAAATTTCAGTAAAGGAAAAAGAAAGAAAGAGAGGGAGAATTGGTGAAAGCTGAAAACACTCTGAAGTTTCCTTGGAACAAAACCCTAGAGAGATTCTAACTAATTCAGAGCAACCTCCAGAGACTGAAGGGAACTCATCTGCAAAGAACCAATTCCCTCTCATATAAACCCTAAGACTGTTCTGCAAAGCCAACGGTGCAATTCAATTTCAATCGATCTCTCCAATCAGTAGGTATGTCATGTCTCGATGTGTGGATCCTTGCCCCTGACTTTGAGTTTTTATACCCTTTTAATGCATTTGTTTGACAAGGGGTTTAGGCCTCCTACCCTTGGTTGCTTTTTGTGAGCTTTTTGTGAATTTTAATGGCATGATTCATGTGATTCTCTGTTTGGTGCAACTCTTGATTGCACTCCATCTTGTTTCTCTAACCTGTTTGTTGAGTTTTTTTGTGAGGGCTCACATGACTCTTGAAGAGATAGCTTGCTTGGCATTCCACTTTATTTGTGGGATACCATTTGGAGATTTATTCCGATTACCTGTATTGACTTGCTTTCTTTGATGGTGCCAGCTCGAGAGATCTCTGGGTTTCTTATTCCTTTAGTTGTTATTACTTCGGATCTTTATTCGTGTGGTAGACCTCTTGATCCCTTTATCTTTCCTGCATTTTACCACTTTCTTAGCTGGAAGACCTCGATAGGAGGCAATGTTTTCTTTTGTTTGTTTACTTTTGTGCCCAAAGACCTCCAAGAAGAGGCACCAGTGCTAAAGACCTCCATGAAGAGGCAATTGGCGGATAAAAGGGATTAGTAATCAATCCCCCATTATTCAGTGTGTCGTTCTTTATGCTCGCACTATGTGCTGATGCTTCAGAATAAAAGCCCAAGATCTTTTGTCCGGTCAGTCAGTGGAGAGGGTTCCACCTTTCTGAATCCCCACTTATTGTCATGAGCTCACCCTGTTCAGAGTTAAGAGCTATGAGGTCTTATCCTCATTACCCTTTTGATCTGCTCACCCTGACGTTCAATGTCAGTGGTTAAGAGCCCATTTGATTACCTATTTCATGGCTTGTTTGTCGAGGTTGATATGACCCCTCTTGACTAAAGCCCTACCCATGTAGGTTTGAGCCCCCTTGGTGGAATTTTACTTTATGCATGTTTGTTTTGTATGGTGTGATCGTCTCCCCATAGGATTGCTAGGCTTCGTATAGTCTCTCGTTTGCATGTCAATTAAGGTAGCAGTGTTCCTTCGTCTAGGACTTCCTTTTTTGCATGAGCATTCCCAAAACCCAAACAAACTCATTGATTTTTCTTCTCCTAAGAACATGTTAACTCCTTCTACTACAGGCGAGTAAGTCTCCAAAGGTCGAGCATCCGGTAGATTGCGTAGTAACGTCGTTCATCTAAAAAACACAACCCTTAACCCGTAGTTAGCCGAACTACGGTTTGCTCTGATTCTCATTCCAGATGAGATACGTAGGCATAAGACGCGATGTCTTAGCGAGCACACTCCTTTTTAACCCATAGGTAGCCGAGCTACAAAGACTCTGATTCTCATATTCAGATGAGATACGTATGCAGTGGATGCAACATCCGTGCGATTCATTTTCTTTTGACCCCTCTTTTAGTAAATAGTACATTAGATAAACTCACACCCTTTAGACAAGAACAACAAAAGTGGATCCCGTAGAGTACTACGGATGCGCAGGGGTGCCAATACCTTCCCTTCGCATAATCGACTCCCGAACCCAAGATTTGGTTGCGAGACCTTGTCTTTTCCTTTCCCTTTTCCAGGTTTACTTCGAGTGTTTCCTTTCCCTCCTTCGGGATAAATAACGCACGGTGGCGACTCTTCTGTCATTTCTTTCTCGCAGGTTGTTTTTTCGCATCTCCTTTTTCAGGTTGCGACAACTGGCGACTCTGCTGGGGACCCTGGTTTCCCTGAGCGAGTCCCTCCTTGTGCAGTTATTTATTTTTCAGCATTTACCTGCTTTATTGCATTGTGTACATATCATTGTTGTGTCTGTTGGCTCTGCTGTTGGTTTGTTTGTTTGTTGGGATGGGGTGTTCTATGAGAGATAAGCCCATTACCCAGGCTTGAGTGTACACACAGGTTTTAGAGTGGATAGTCATGAGGCTTGTGTGGCGTGTTGCTACGTTAAGTCGTTCATGAAAACCCACATCCAGACGAGGTTTCTTTTGGATATATTTTGTCCTATGGGTGTTCCATAACGGCAGATGTTCCTCTAGAAATCGTCGACTCTGGTGACCATTTCCCGAGAACTCAGTCGAGGCCTCTCCTCCGAGACGTGATTATGTTAGCTCTGGTGGGCGCATTCTCGCTGATCAATCCGAGGACCTCGAGACTGGGAACTTGCTATTAGGATATCCTGTTGAGGGGAGTCAGTGGAGGTCTTTTATCCCGTAATAATGCCAAACCTTTAGTGGTAAATGTATATTCTCGACCGAAGGGCCGAAGTTGACAAACTTATGTTCTTAGAACCTACCAGTGAGGGGTGGGCTAAATTCAGGAAACCTTAACCTCCAACCAACCCGGTTTTCTGGAGCAGAGCTTTGATCTTGTATTATATTCCTTAGTGGTTTTCTCTTCAGACAGTGCGACCCGACAGATGTTCAAGCAGATACAGTAGTCCTGATTCCCATGTCACTGCATCACATCGTTTTGCATTCACATCATTGCATCACATCATTTTGCATTCATATTATTTAACACATGTTTATCTATTCCCAGAGGTTCATATCTTCTTCTTGATTCTAGTCGAGGTTTTCTTCTTATACTGTTTATCAGATGTGAGACTGGATCAAGGGGTTAGAATACCTTTTGGAATTGATAAACATGTCATTGCATTTGCATAGTCATCAACATGTCTTGCATAACAGGTGTCGCACCTCGAAAAAATGGGGATACGACTTCAAAGCGAAGCGTGATCGCACGCTCGCAATGATGGACTGAACAGAGTCGCCACCGAACTTTATTTATTCCTAAAAAGGAAAGGGAAATATCGATAAAACCCAAGACAAAAGAAAGGATAAGATATGGTCATCGCAACCAATATCAGGGTTCGGGAGTCGATTACGCAAGGGGAAGGTATTAGCACCCCTCACGTCCGTTGTACTCAACGGGAACCATTAGGTCAGTTGTGTGCATTAATGTTAGTTTGAAGTGTTAGGCTTTTCAGTTATTAGGTGGGAAAGAAAGAATAGAAGAGAGAAGAAATGTTTTTGGATTTTTGACGAAGGACTAAACCTAAGTTTTTTATTAATGGGCCTGACAAGATTTACAAATCCTGCTCCTACGTATCTCAAAAGAGAAATCAAGGCTTACGTAGTTCTGGGTAGAAAAATGTTTGTTTGTTGGTCGATTTTAGCGAAAGTTATACTGTATTAATCGATGCAAAACATTGTTTTACCCAAAACAGATGAGGAGTGGACGCATACCACACATCGAACGGATTTATAAATCTACATTCGGAAAAGCGTCACTTATCTCTACTCAACAATCGTGGCCGAAACATTGTTTTGTATCACTTAAGACAATATATATTTCATTTATGAAAAAAAGGTTTTTGATTAATCGCACGGCGGCGAGAAAAAGTTTGATCGGTTGGATGTATTTTGAGTGATGGCGAGAACTTGGATGAGCGAGATATACATCTCGAATCCTAGCCTCAGGAGTGCACGGTATACACCATGTTCCATTTCCATCTTTATTGAAAGAAGTTAAGATAGGAATTAAGTATTTTTTGGAATTTGATTGAGAAAGGGTTTGAAGAAACCGCATTGACAGTTTTAGAAGATGGCGAGAGTTAAGATTGGCGAGGCATACGTCTCGAATCTTAATCTCAGGAGTGCATGGTATACACCATGTTCCATTTCCACCTTTATTGAAAAAGTGTTAAATAAGATTTAGGTATCTTAGATTTGATTGAGAAAGGGTTTGACGAAACCACATTGACAATTTTAGACGATGGCGAGAGTTAAGATTGGCGAGGCATACGTCTCGAATCTTAACCTCAGGAGTGCATGGTATACACCATGTTCCATTTCCACCTTTATTGGAAAAGTGTTAAGTAAGAATTAGGTATTTTGGTTTTTGTTGTGAAAATGACTTGACCCTAGATCAAGCGTTGGTGGACGTTTAAGAGAAATTTGAATGAGTGTTTGAGAGAAAACAAAGTGGATAAATTTGGATGATGGCGAGAGCTAGGATTGGCGAGATATACATCTCGAATCCTAGTCTCAGGAGTGCGTGGTATACACCACGTTCCACTTCCATCTTTATTGAAAAGGTCTTAATTATGAATTAATATTTTTTGAGTTTTTATTAGGAAAAATGGTTTGACGTGGAGTCAAGCTTTTGATGAAAGTTTGAAAGAACTGGAATGGAATAGGAGGGAGAAATGACTTGATTTGTTTATTGAGAAAATACTCGATGTTGGATCGAGTCCTTATTTTTGTATTTTTTTGAAATTTGTTGATTTTATTCTTGTGTTAGTATCTAACTAAACAGTCAAGTAATAAAGAAATAAAACAGTACCAAATTATTACACATCGGGGGAATGGGGTACATCTTGTTAAATGGGGATTAAAAAATCATGAAATAATTAAATCGGGCCCAAACAACAAATAATGTAATGCATGAGTGTAAGTGCAAGAGAACCGGCTCATTGTAAGAAAGCCCAAGAGTAAGCTATGTGAGGTTGATGGCGATGCTTAAAAGCGATCGACTTACAAGGGTATGAAAATGAGCTCGATATTAAATCGAGAAAAATATGATTTTTATAGTTTAAAAATGGTTTTGAATGAATGATGAAATTAAGAGAAAGCAGATCAACCATGAGTATAATAAAAACATAAACAATAAAATAAAATGCAAATGATGAAAGAAATAAAATGCTCAATACGGGTATCGAACCCACTCCACTTAAGACTATGAAACTACCCTCTCTCCACTAAGCCATCTATGATTAGTTATAAATTAACTGACAACTTAGATATATAAACCAAAATAGATTAAAGTATGAATTAAAATAAAAATAAAAATAAAAGTGGGATGGTCTATTTATTGGACGGTTAATTAAAACAAAAAGGAGGAATCCCAAAAGGTGACCCTAGCCGCCTGACTGTTGGGTTCAAAAGATTAGGGATTGGGTACACAAAAATAACAATTAATTACAACTAATACCAATAAACCAAATTTAATGACCAAATGAGAAGTAACGTTCACTTAGTGGAGATTCAATGGTCTGCCTAATAAAAAGCAAATAAATAATAATAAAATAAAAAAAGAAAAGGAAAAGGTAAGGACAACGAAACTCAGTTCTCAAAACCTCACGCACGAAATCTCTCTTCTCTCAATCGCTACCAGCAAGCTCTCTCCATCGCCCTCAATGAAATCGCTCCCTCATCGCTCTCTCAATCTCCAATCTCACTCAATCGCTCACTCCATCGCTCTCAATGTCTCTCTCTCTCGCCCAAACAGCATGAAAGTTTGAAAGGAAGCTCACCTTTGGTGAATCGGTAGCTCAGGTAAAGACCGAATCTCCTTCCTTCGCCTCCTTCAATCGATTTCTTCTCTGGTTTGGGGGATTAGGGTTTTCGCTTTTGAAGTTTTTCGCCGCTCCCTTTTTTCTCAAAATTTTCGTCCCCCCTGATTCACTTTTTTTTCTATTTATCTCTCCTGATTAGGGTTTCAAAGGTGTATTTTGTGTTCAAAGGAGCATCCTGCAAAATCCTCTTTCATGTGCTCAGTTTGGATCGGCCTGTTTTTATGCTAAAACCGAAAACGGTATTCTGAACTTAGCTTTCTCTTTGAATTTTGTCCCAATGCCAATTTTTGGAATTTTTCGAATCTTTACTGCCTTGGCTAATTAGTTTGTGTTTTTTTTTTGTTACTGCAGTGAAATGGTGAAAACGTGAGGAGCTCAATCACGGTTCTGTTGACGGTTCAAAGAGAAAGACGGGGTAATTCCTTCTTCAGAAATAAAGTTAGCATTGATATTTAGCAACTTAAATCCAGGTTTCTGAACAACAGCTTCTGCCACCACTTTAGCTCCCGACCATGTGATCAAGTTTGTACTAAGATCAACTTCATTTAATTAGCCATGACTTTCTTCCAATGCCTTAATGATTATAACTGCACCTTCATCCTTCAATTCATTCTCAGATAAATTTAACTTGGTGAGGAACTGCTTTGAAGATATACGGGCAGCCACAGAAACAACAGCTTTTGCAGTAATGTCATTTCCAGCCATATCCAAAATTTCCAGTGATGGTGTAGATTCCTTCAGAGCATTAGCAAGGGCTTCTGCACCATCATCCTCTAAGTTCAAATAACTGAGGTATATCTCTTTAAGTCCAACAAACGCGGGTATAACTTTACTTAGAGCAAGTCCAGCTTCCACACCAAACATGTTGTCACGCAAATCAAGCTTCTTCAAGTGTGTGCATGCCCTGGTGAGAAATTAGCAGCATTTCCCTCCTTTTTTTCTCTCGGCGGGTCTGTAGTGCTTTACCGTTACTGTTGGCGGCGGAGATGAGAATGGACGGCAAACCTTAACAGAGCATGCGACAACGAACAGAGAAGCAAGTCCATCAGTAAGACGGCAGGTCAATCATCAATGCATTTTTCTTAAACTTGTTCTGTTTTTCGCAGGCTCGGTGGTTTCATGCAGAGTAGCTCATAGTCAAAATTGTACTCTCACACCAAACTTCCTAACAACATCATCAACAATGTCTTCCAAAGGCCCCCGATATTTTCTCCGACATCGGAAGATTGTCCAGAGATATCCTTACCAAAGATTACAACTCTGATCAACGGTTCACAATATCCTCCTCCACCAACTCCGGCATCGATTTGCATTCAACGTCATTGAAGAGTAGAGGACTTTCCTCCGGTGATGTTGCTGCTCAAATTAACCACAAAAAGAGTACTCTTCTTTTCAAAGTTGATACCGAATCAAGTGTGTTGACAACATTTACTCTCACAGATTTTGTGTCTTCTGCGAAAGCCGTTGCTTCTATTCGATTACCTGATTACAAATCCGGAAAGATTGAGGTTCAATATCTTCATGATCATGCTGGTTTTACCACTTCTGTTGTTTTAAATTGCAACCCTGCTATTGATTTTTCTGCGTTGACTTGTGGAAGTGCAGGTTATGGTTGGTATGGAGGAAACTCTTTGATGTCCACTGCCTGTTTTTGTGAATTCATGGGAGCTAAAGACTTGCTTAAAGGCTTTTCTGTCACGTGCCTGCGGGTTCGAAGAGAGACCTCTGCTTTGTTGAGAAACACACGTGCTAGAACAAACTGCTCAACATGACTTGCCTATCATTGCTGCAAAAATGATGAGTCCGTTCATGGACCTCAGCTGGAGTTTTAGGGTCGTTTGAGCGAGCTTCATTCGTTGGATACACTCAATACCTGACAGCTGTTCGTGTGAAGGCTCATGTGCAAAGCAATGGCGCGGATCCGTCGTGACTCCCAGCATTCGGTTACAGTTGAATTGTTCTGAATCAGTTTGAGTATGAACTTTGGTTTCACACCGATCGCCGAGCCGCATTATGCTGCTGCCGGAACTGCCACGCAGCTATTGTTATGCAGGCCGTTGTTTTAGTGAACGTAATATTCTGGTCTTACCGTCAGGATGCATCAAATGAATGGCTTTTTGTCAATTGCAACAAAGGCAGCAAACTATTCTTTCTCAATTCTCAATGTTTCAACGGTTGTCCACAAGAGATCGCCAGCAGTGCAAGCTTCGAAGACTTTCTACTGTGAGAGCTAAAGCTTCTTCAAGGCTAAATTCAAACGACCCATCACTTAAAACAAAAGGTAATCCTTCTCTTCAACCACTGTTTGTCCTTCACAGTAGTTTCCCGACCAAAAGTGACTTTAAACCGTTCATGAAGTTCTTTGATTGACAGCTTGTCTAAACATATTTATCCGTCTGTCATGAAAAAATCAGGCTTTCAAAGGGGAATAGACGGCAGAAGCAGATGATCCACTTTCTATCATTCCTTCTGAAGGTCTGGAACACTGATCAATACTCCCAGATTGGTTGCTATGGCAATAATTTAAACTCAATGCTATAGGAGGTGCTTCTTGGTCTTTCTCATTTATGACAGGAAATTTAACCTTCTGCAGCATCTGAAACTCTGCATTTAGCTTCCCCAAATCTGCCTCTGCAGTGCCTAATTGTGAAACGCCTTCCGAGCACTCCAACCGAAGCTTCCCAGAAGATGATCTTTAGACATTGTGTTGCTGTTTTGGTTTTTCTTGCAGGCTTCCTGAACTGTCGCTGCTGTTTTTTCATGTTTTTTCGTCATGAAAGTTTTGCAGGTGGTTTTGAGTCAACAACCGGCTTTGTCTCCACTGGGGTGTCCTTAATTTTGTAACAATTTTGTACCTTTTCAAACTCCCCTTGAGTAACAAACCTTCTTAGCCTTGAACCTAATGCCCTTCTGAAATTTTGATTTTGAGGAATGTTGTGTTTTGGATGGTGGGTTATTTGGGAATTCTTATGGGATGGAAATTGGGATTTGATGTGAATTATGGTTATACCTTGGTTGTAATTTTTGGATGAAATTTGGGAATTTGTTGTAATGTAAAAGTTAGCTGTAGGTTGGAGATTTTATTGGGAATTGGAAAGTGATGTTGAAACCTTATGTTATGATATGGATTTGTTATCATGTGTTGTTGAACTCTTCTTTTTTGGAATGAATTATTGGAAGGCTTGAATTTGGATTCTTGATGAAGCTTTGAGCGTATGGCTTGGCTTGTTAATGGAACTTTGATTGTTCATTAGGATTGTACTTGTAGGATTTATGTAATATGATGTACTTGTGAGAAAATGTTGTGAAATGTAATTTGGAGCATGACTTTGTAGCTTATGGAAATGGATATGGATTTTAGAAATGAATTTGGAAATGGATATGCAAGGGTAATTGAATGTAATTGGACATGAAAATGTATGTATGAAAATGAGTTTGGAACTGTTTGAAAGCTAAATGTTATGAAATGTGTGTATGTGCTATTTTGATTTGGGATGAACTATGGATGAAAAATGGATCATGTTTGGTTATAAAATGGATTTTTAGAAATAATCCAAGACTAATTTAAATATCAATTTAAATAATAATAACAAATCAGTAAAAACCAAATTAAAATCAAATTAATTCATAATTTGTTAAAATTATTTTGATATCAATTATAACATTTATTTGAAAATTAAAATCAATTAGAGTTTGAATCATTAGTAAAAATAACAATTAAAATTAAATTAAAATTTGGAATTAAACTTAATTTGAAATTAAAATCAAATTGAAAAATTAAAAAGTCAAATGATTAAAATCCATTTTATAATCAAAAGCACCATGATCAAAAAGGCATAGACAATGACCAATGTGTAACAAAAATATGAATGTATGCAAATGAACCTTAGGCCAAGTGCCAAACAAAAAATGAAAAAATGAAAAAAATTCAGGACCAAAATCGGGGTATGACAGTTGCCCCTATTTAAGCGTCTTCAACTAGAGAATATGAAGCAGGACACTCTTCATATGATCATAGTGGGAGATGGTTAAATACTAAGAAGATCCGGATTTTGATCCTGAATCCCTATGACATGATGTGATATGATATGATATGATATGATATGACATGATATGATATGCATGGATGCATGAGTTTTTTGTAATTTTTATCTGCTTAGGATATGGTGGACCCTTGACAGGAGATGCTACTAGACAGACCAATATGTGTGGAATACTGATGATCCACAGGGAGACAGACAAATGGGGTAAAAAAACAACTTGTTGGGGAAACAGTCCTGCTGGAGAATCAGACCACACTGGGGAGTATTCAAAGTGAGATTTGATAAACGACACTTAGAATACAAGGGATTTCGGTAGTAAGTTCACATATGACTTACCAACCCGAATAAAGGAAAAGATGCTACAACAGGTTCATATATGACCTGACAACGCTGGGGAATATCAAGAAGTTCTGACAGCAGGTTCAGGTATGACCTAACAAACTCAGAAGAATTCAAGAAAAGTGTATCAGCATGTTCATATATGACCTGATAATACTGGAACAAACATAGAGAAAGACTCTTCAGAACAGGTTCATGTATGACCTGGCACCGGAATAAAGCTCAACAACAGGTTCATACATGACCTGAATAGTATTGAACAAACAGAGAAAAAATCTTCAGTACAGGTTCATGTATGACCTGACACCGGAATAAAGCTCAACAACAGGTTCATACATGACCTGAATAGTATTGAACAAAAATTGGAAAAACTCTTCAGATCAGGTTCAAGTATGACCTGACCCCGGAATAAAAGCTCAACAACAGGTTCATACATGACCTGAATAGTATTGAACAAAAATTGGAAAAACTCTTCAGAGCAAGTTCAAGTATGACCTGACCCCGGAATAAAAGCTCAACAACAGGTTCATACATGACCTGAATAGTATTGAACAAAAATTGGAAAAACTCTTCAGATCAGGTTCAAGTATGACCTGACCCCGGAATAAAAGCTCAACAACAGGTTCATACATGACCTGAATAGTATTGAACAAAAATTGGAAAAACTCTTCAGAGCAGGTTCAAGTATGACCTGACCCCGGAATAAAAGCTCAACAACAGGTTCATACATGACCTGAATAGTATTGAACAAAAATTGGAAAAACTCTTCAGAGCAGGTTCATGTATGACCTGACCCCGGAATAAAAGCTCAACAACAGGTTCATACATGACCTGAATAGTATTGAACAAAAAATTGGAAAAACTCTTCAGAGCAGGTTCAAGTATGACCTGACCCCGGAATAAAGCTCAACAACAGGTTCATATATGACCTGAATAGTATTGAACAAAAATTGGAAAAACTCTTCAGAGCAGGTTCAAGTATGACCTGACCCCGGAATAAAGCTCAACAACAGGTTCATACATGACCTGAATAGTATTGAACAAAAAATTGGAAAAACTCTTCAGAGCAGGTTCAAGTATGACCTGACCCCGGAATAAAAGCTCAACAACAGGTTCATACATGACCTGAATGGTATTGAACAAAAATTGGATTTGGAAATGACTGCAAAAACCGGATGTGGGTTTAAGGGCACCAAATACAAACTGGAATCAAAGGTCAAAGGATCTAGGATCGACAACGAGACCTGGGTCAATGCAAAATGAGCACGAAGTACATTTCGGCTATGCATGATTTGAATTTCCTTTTATGCATGATATATGAATGATCATGATTATGAGAATGCTGACACTGGGCAGACTGGGAGTTTGTAAAGGCTTTTTATGGAAGCTCATGATTCCTCAACACCGAGAACTCAACCAAATATTTTATGATAGATGTTGTCAAAGGAGGATTCTATCCAGTTTGATGACCACAACTTTGCCAATGGGATCCTTTTGGAGGATTAATGAATCATGCTAGCATAATTTTCGGGCACTCATCTTAAACTCAATAGTTGTTGACATATGGCAGAATTTGTTTGAACAGTTTGAAAGCATGAAGGGGGTCTGCCCCTTGGTGGCTCATCTTGCCCCAGTTTGTTGGGTCTTTGAAAATGTTCACCTTGAAAGTGGGTTTGAAAACAACTTGCCATGAGACTACCTCGAGATGGCTTTCCCCAAGTGTTTGAAACTTGCAGTGGTCTGAACTTGACTAACCAAATGTTGGAATGGCAGACTCTTGGTTAACTGTCCTTTGGATAGTTGGACTCATTGAGCTTTGAGGTGGCTTGCCCCAGTCTAAGTCTTGAAGCAAATTACTCTTGGCTAACTGAACCTTGGAGTGATTGGACTTACTGAGCTCTGAGGTGGCTTGCCCCGGTCTGATTCTTGAAGCAGATTACTCTTGGCTAGATGGCCCTTAGGATGATTAGCTCGAATTAACTGATGCTCAAAGTGATTTGCCCCTGACTAGACTTCTTTCACTCCATCAAGTTCCTCAACTATGTATTGAATTTCTTTGATGCTAAGTGTTGAATCGCAAATAAGATTGTTCATTAAAAAATGGTAATTTTAATTCAATACTTATGCCAAAATTTGAAATCAAAGTTTATTGATATGAATGGGTGAAATACGATGAAAGAGTCGTTGATAAGAACACAATGGTGATCAAGTCATTCACAGTATGCAAATTGGTGCCCCACATGATTAACAAAAATCGTTTGGAGTCAAGTTAACACGACCTTGTTATAGTATGCTTTCAAAATAAACCCTGCCTCAATTAGGTCTTTTAAGGGTTGTAACGTGGTCTGGTTCACGTTTTCTTTTGAAACAAAAGGATATAAGGCTCAAAATTTATTTTTACCCACCCCTTCTTCTTGATGATCTCCAGTTCCTACGTTCAGTTAATTCGATACACGCATCCGACTTCCAAGATGGTTCGAAGGTGTGATGAGGGTTCAAGACGAATTTTCTTGAAATGGCAGTCACCTTATTTTGTTTTTGTCGAGGATTTAATGACCTCTTTTGATTGATTTATTTTATCCCTAATTTTGCCTGGACTGCTTCTTTGAAGCTTTCGGTCCATCGGGATGCCCTGACTTTTGCCTAAGTCATTTTGTGGCATTTGACTTAGCGGGCTTTTCTTTTTGAAAGGTGGAGACTGCCACATTATTGGTGGATAAGGATCAACCAACACTAATTTTAGCTTTTCTTAACTTCTTCGACACTTCAACATGTGCGCGAAGGATAACATGTGGTTGAACCTAATTGGAGGGTGTTCATATGGACAATTTTTGAAAGATCGAATGTATGATCAAACTATCTGAACACAACTACCCTGCCCCAGGTTAAAATTAAGGGTTTTAGATCCGAAACAAACACCAACTTCTAGGCTCAAAGTGGTTGACTAGGGATTAACTCCTTATCTCTTCAGTGTTTGGGGATTTGAAACAATGCCTTACATCATCGGCAAGGTTTTCTTCAAAAGCATACCACGACAATTTCAGGTGTTTTATTTTCATCATCCTCCTTTCAATCTTTGTTAACACAACGGTTTGATAAACAAAAGTGAATGAGAGGAGTATTTTTGCTTTTGTTTTTTAACATAAATGAAAAACGAGTGAATATGAATGGATTAATTCAAAAGATGCATAAACATTTCATTAATCTTACCAATTCAAATAAAATAACAATGTTTAAAAGCAAATAACGACCAACATGCAAAGAAACTACAAAAGAAGTGTTGAAACAGCCAAATGATTGCCAACTTTAGGGAATTGACTTCTTCAAACTTGAAGGTTGGGATCAACAAGCTTTTTGACATCGGTATGATGATCCTCAAATTCTTTTCCTTCAATCTCGTCATTGAACGCAACCCTCCTGGATCCACTACTCACTTCTCCTTTTCTTTCAATGGTATGGGCCGTGACATTGGAAATCCAAGACGGTATCTCAATGCTCTTACCAGGAAACAATGATAGCTCATTAGCCACATCCCTGACATCTTCCTTGTGGAACAAAACCTTGAGGGGTTTCAAGGGTCCTTTCCCTTTCTCATTACTTGGCCCAGAAATCAAAGTATATGTACCTGAGCCTTCCTCCTTGAGTGTTGGTGACCTTATGTCAATCAATCCTTGCAGCTTGAGCTTAAAACTCTTGCATTCCTCGATGGAGTGCCCCATTGTCCCAGTATGGTATTCACACTTGACCTTGGGATGATCTTCTTCAAAGATTAAGCTCTTTTTGTTAATCAACCCTGGCACCAAGGCTTTCAGCGCTAAGCAAGAATCCAGGTCATGTCCCAATGCCCCTTTATGGAATTCACATGTTGCATTTGGATTGTACCATGGCAGGTACGGTGACACAGGTGTGAGAGCTCGAGGGGTCACCAAAGCATTTTGGATCAGTTGCGGGTAGAGCTTGCTATATGGCACCGGAATCGAGTCATTGTGATCCTTGTTCCTCTTGTTCTGATTCTGATTTTTGTTTTGAACCTGGCTTTGGTGACTTTGAGGAGCAATAGCCAGAGGATGTTGATGATGACGTCTTGAGGGAGGTCCATATACTGGTAAATGAGGAGTTACCACATAGAATTTCCCTTGACTTGGGATAACACCAGATGGATCTGGAGTAGTAGCTCTCTTTGTTGCAGCAGTGTATATTGGGTGACCCTCTTTTCTCAACAAGACCTGCAGGGTTTCCAAGACCCATCTCATTTGGCTCTTCAAAAGGTTAAGTTCCTCCTTCAGTGCTTCTTGGCTTTTCCTTAGCTCGTCCATCATCTCCTGAGACATGGTTCTTCGTTCTTCGCGTGTTAGGAATCACTTTGCTGATCATGGACAAAGGATGAATGAGTTTTTTTGTATTTTGTTTGGAAAATGACATGCGTCATGATGAGATGCAGATGCAATGAAATGTGAATGAATGCAATGCAAGCCATGCATATTTGTGTTTTTTCTTCAATACACGGGTTCAAAAGTCTGAGGTACTGATGAATCTGATTGTTTTCCAAGAATAGGTTCTCACCGGGTAAGATCTAGGGCTTTGTTACAAAAGATCCCCGGAGTCATTGATTCACAAGAATGTTTGACGCTTACGGGAAATACTTTCCGGTCGTCAACTCCATCAAGGGAATCTATTCTGGGTGAGGTTCTCGTACCGACCCTTACGAAGTATTCACCTCGGGAGTCCGTACTACGCAACCATCGACTGGGTTCTAGACAGGATACTCAGAGTCATGGATTCAAAAGACTGTTTGACGCTTACGGAAAATACTTTCCGGTCATCAACTCCATCTGGAGAATCTATTCTGAGCGAGGTTCTCGTATCGATCCTTATGAGGTATCCACCTCGGGAATCCATACTACGCAACCATCATTTCTAGTTGGCCAAAGGTTCAATGTTCTAAAAGGTCCTTAGAGTCACGGACCCTTTTGAAACATCGGCGCTTACGAGGTATACACCTCGGGCGACAATATTTGCAAAAGAATCTACTCTAAGTGAGGTTCTCGTACCGACTCTTATGAAGTATTCACCTCGGGAGTCCGTACTACTCAACCATCGTCCTATCTTATGTTATTTTTTCACTCTAGACTCGGGTGTAGAGTCTTTCTCACATGGTTTGCAATCAAATACCCAAGTACCAACAATCACAATAGAACCAATATACAACAGATATCAATATAACAATAAAGATATTTAAAGCAATAAATAAGGGAAAAGCCATAAAATTAAACAAACAAAGGCACACAAACGTCCAACTAGGCTTGACTCGCTTAGAATTTATCATTCCCCAGCAGAGTCGCCATCTGTCGCACCTCGAAGAAATGGGGATACGACTTCAAAGCGAAGTGTGATCGCACGCTCGCAATGATGGACTGAACAGAGTCGCCACCGAACTTTATTTATTCCTAAAAAGGAAAGGGGAAATATCGATAAAACCCAAGACAAAAGAAAGGATAAGATATGGTCATCGCAACCAATATCAGGGTTCGAGAGTCGATTACGCAAGGGGAAGGTATTAGCACCCCTCACGTCCGTTGTACTCAACGGGAACCATTAGGTCAGTTGTGTGCATTAATGTTAGTTTGAAGTGTTAGGCTTTTCAGTTATTAGGTGGGAAAGAAAGAATAGAAGAGAGAAGAAATGTTTTTGGATTTTTGACGAAGGACTAAACCTAAGTTTTTTATTAATGGGCCTGACAAGATTTACAAATCCTGCTCCTACGTATCTCAAAAGAGAAATCAAGGCTTACGTAGTTCTGGGTAGAAAAATGTTTGTTTGTTGGTCGATTTTAGCGAAAGTTATACTGTATTAATCGATGCAAAACATTGTTTTACCCAAAACAGATGAGGAGTGGACGTATACCACACATCGAACGGATTTATAAATCTACATTCGGAAAAGCGTCACTTATCTCTACTCAACAATCGTGGCCGAAACATTGTTTTGTATCACTTAAGACAATATATATTTCATTTATGAAAAAAAGGTTTTTGATTAATCGCACGGCGGCGAGAAAAAGTTTGATCGGTTGGATGTATTTTGAGTGATGGCGAGAACTTGGATGAGCGAGATATACATCTCGAATCCTAGCCTCAGGAGTGCACGGTATACACCATGTTCCATTTCCATCTTTATTGAAAGAAGTTAAGATAGGAATTAAGTATTTTTTGGAATTTGATTGAGAAAGGGTTTGAAGAAACCGCATTGACAGTTTTAGAAGATGGCGAGAGTTAAGATTGGCGAGGCATACGTCTCGAATCTTAATCTCAGGAGTGCATGGTATACATCATGTTCCATTTCCACCTTTATTGAAAAAGTGTTAAATAAGATTTAGGTATCTTAGATTTGATTGAGAAAGGGTTTGACGAAACCACATTGACAATTTTAGACGATGGCGAGAGTTAAGATTGGCGAGGCATACGTCTCGAATCTTAACCTCAGGAGTGCATGGTATACACCATGTTCCATTTCCACCTTTATTGGAAAAGTGTTAAGTAAGAATTAGGTATTTTGGTTTTTGTTGTGAAAATGACTTGACCCTAGATCAAGCGTTGGTGGACGTTTAAGAGAAATTTGAATGAGTGTTTGAGAGAAAGCAAAGTGGATAAATTTGGATGATGGCGAGAGCTAGGATTGGCGAGATATACATCTCGAATCCTAGTCTCAGGAGTGCGTGGTATACACCACGTTCCACTTCCATCTTTATTGAAAAGGTCTTAATTATGAATTAATATTTTTTGAGTTTTTATTAGGAAAAATGGCTTGACGTGGAGTCAAGCTTTTGATGAAAGTTTGAAAGAACTGGAATGGAATAGGAGGGAGAAATGACTTGATTTGTTTATTGAGAAAATACTCGACGTTGGATCGAGTCCTTATTTTTGTATTTTTTTGAAATTTGTTGATTTTATTCTTGTGTTAGTATCTAACTAAACAGTCAAGTAATAAAGAAATAAAACAGTACCAAATTATTACACATCGGGGGAATGGGGTACATCTTGTTAAATGGGGATTAAAAAATCATGAAATAATTAAATCGGGCCCAAACAAAAAATAATGTAATGCATGAGTGTAAGTGCAAGAGAACCGGCTCATTGTAAGAAAGCCCAAGAGTAAGCTATGTGAGGTTGATGGCGATGCTTAAAAGCGATCGACTTACAAGGGTATGAAAATGAGCTCGATATTAAATCGAGAAAAATATGATTTTTATAGTTTAAAAATGGTTTTGAATGAATGATGAAATTAAGAGAAAGCAGATCAACCATGAGTATAATAAAAACATAAACAATAAAATAAAATGCAAATGCTGAAAGAAATAAAATGCTCAATACGGGTATCGAACCCACTCCACTTAAGACTATGAAACTACCCTCTCTCCACTAAGCCATCTATGATTAGTTATAAACTAACTGACAACTTAGATATATAAACCAAAATAGATTAAAGTATGAATTAAAATAAAAATAAAAATAAAAGTGGGATGGTCTATTTATTGGACGGTTAATTAAAACAAAAAGGAGGAATCCCAAAAGGTGACCCTAGCCGCCTGGCTGTTGGGTTCAAAAGATTAGGGATTGGGTACACAAAAATAACAATTAATTACAACTAATACCAATAAACCAAATTTAATGACCAAATGAGAAGTAACGTTCACTTAGTGGAGATTCAATGGTCTTCCTAATAAAAAGCAAATAAATAATAATAAAATAAAAAAAGAAAAGGAAAAGGAAAGGACAACGAAACTCAGTTCTCAAAACCTCACGCACGAAATCTCTCTTCTCTCAATCGCTACCAGCAAGCTCTCTCCATCGCCCTCAATGAAATCGCTCCCTCATCGCTCTCTCAATCTCCAATCTCACTCAATCGCTCACTCCATCGCTCTCAATGTCTCTCTCTCTCGCCCAAACAGCATGAAAGTTTGAAAGGAAGCTCACCTTCGGTGAATCGGTAGCTCAGGTAAAGACCGAATCTCCTTCCTTCGCCTCCTTCAATCGATTTCTTCTCTGGTTTGGGGGATTAGGGTTTTCGCTTTTGAAGTTTTTCGCCGCTCCCTTTTTTCTCAAAATTTTCGTCCCCCCTGATTCACTTTTTTTTCTATTTATCTCTCCTGATTAGGGTTTCAAAGGTGTATTTTGTGTTCAAAGGAGCATCCTGCAAAATCCTCTTTCATGTGCTCAGTTTGGATCGGCCTGTTTTTATGCTAAAACCGAAAACGGTATTCTGAACTTAGCTTTCTCTTTGAATTTTGTCCCAATGCCAATTTTGGGAATTTTTCGAATCTTTACTGCCTTGGCTAATTAGTTTGTGTTTTTTTTTGTTACTGCAGTGAAATGGTGAAAATGTGAGGAGCTCAATCACGGTTCTGTTGACGGTTCAAAGAGAAAGACGGGGTAATTCCTTCTTCAGAAATAAAGTTAGCATTGATATTTAGCAACTTAAATCCAGGTTTCTGAACAACAGCTTCTGCCACCACTTTAGCTCCCGACCATGTGATCAAGTTTGTACTAAGATCAACTTCATTTAATTGGCCATGACTTTTTTCCAATGCCTTAATGATTATAACTGCACCTTCATCCTTCAATTCATTCTCAGATAAATTTAACTTGGTGAGGAACTGCTTTGAAGATATATGGGCAGCCACAGAAACAGCAGCTTTTGCAGTAATGTCATTTCCAGCCATATCCAAAATTTCCAGTGACGGTGTAGATTCCTTCAGAGCATTAGCAAGGGCTTCTGCACCATCATCCTCTAAGTTCAAATAACTGAGGTATATCTCTTTAAGTCCAACAAACGCGGGTATAACTTTACTTAGAGCAAGTCCAGCTTCCACACCAAACATGTTGTTACGCAAATCAAGCTTCTTCAAGTGTGTGCATGCCCTGGTGAGAAATTAGCAGCATTTCCCTCCTTTTTTTCTCTCGGCGGGTCTGTAGTGCTTTACCGTTACTGTTGGCGGCGGAGATGAGAATGGACGGCAAACCTTAACAGAGCATGCGACAACGAACAGAGAAGCAAGTCCATCGGTAAGACGGCAGGTCAATCATCAATGCATTTTTCTTAAACTTGTTCTGTTTTTCGCAGGCTCGGTGGTTTCATGCAGAGTAGCTCATAGTCAAAATTGTACTCTCACACCAAACTTCCTAACAACATCATCAACAATGTCTTCCAAAGGCCCCCGATATTTTCTCCGACATCGGAAGATTGTCCAGAGATATCCTTACCAAAGATTACAACTCCGATCAACGGTTCACAATATCCTCCTCCACCAACTCCGGCATCGATTTGCATTCAACGTCATTGAAGAGTAGAGGACTTTCCTTCGGTGATGTTACTGCTCAAATTAACCACAAAAAGAGTACTCTTCTTTTCAAAGTTGATACCGAATCAAGTGTGTTGACAACATTTACTCTCACAGATTTTGTGTCTTCTGCGAAAGCCGTTGCTTCTATTCGATTACCTGATTACAAATCCGGAAAGATTGAGGTTCAATATCTTCATGATCATGCTGGTTTTACCACTTCTGTTGTTTTAAATTGCAACCCTGCTATTGATTTTTCTGCGTTGACTTGTGGAAGTGCAGGTTATGGTTGGTATGGAGGAAACTCTTTGATGTCCACTGCCTGTTTTTGTGAATTCATGGGAGCTAAAGACTTGCTTAAAGGATTTTCTGTCACGTGCCTGCGGGTTCGAAGAGAGACCTCTGCTTTGTTGACAAACACGTGCTAGAACAAACTGCTCAACATAACTTGCCTATCATTGCTGCGAAAATGATGAGTCCGTTCATGGACCTCAGCTGGAGTTTTAGGGTCGTTTGAGCGAGCTTCATTCGTTGGATACACTCAATACCTGACAGCTGTTCGTGTGAAGGCTCATGTGCAAAGCAATGGCGCGGATCCGTCGTGACTCCCAGCATTCGGTTACAGTTGAATTGTTCTGAATCAGTTTGAGTATGAACTTTGGTTTCACACCGATCGCCGAGCCGCATTATGCTGCTGCCGGAACTGCCACGCAGCTATTGTTATGCAGGCCGTTGTTTTAGTGAACGTAATATTCTGGTCTTACCGTCAGGATGCATCAAATGAATGGCTTTTTGTCAATTGCAACAAAGGCAGCAAACTATTCTTTCTCAATTCTCAATGTTTCAACGGTTGTCCACAAGAGATCGCCAGCAGTGCAAGCTTCGAAGACTTTCTACTGTGAGAGCTAAAGCTTCTTCAAGGCTAAATTCAAACGACCCATCACTTAAAACAAAAGGTAATCCTTCTCTTCAACCACTGTTTGTCCTTCACAGTAGTTTCCCGACCAAAAGTGACTTTAAACCGTTCATGAAGTTCTTTGATTGACAGCTTGTCTAAACATATTTATCCGTCTGTCATGAAAAAATCAGGCTTTCAAAGGGGAATAGACGGCAGAAGCAGATGATCCACTTTCTATCATTCCTTCTGAAGGTCTGGAACACTGATCAATACTCCCAGATTGGTTGCTATGGCAATAATTTAAACTCAATGCTATAGGAGGTGCTTCTTGGTCTTTCTCATTTATGACAGGAAATTTAACCTTCTGCAGCATCTGAAACTCTGCATTTAGCTTCCCCAAATCTGCCTCTGCAGTGCCTAATTGTGAAACGCCTTCCGAGCACTCCAACCGAAAAGCTTCCCAGAAGATGATCTTTAGACATTGTGTTGCTGTTTTGGTTTTTCTTGCAGGCTTCCTGAACTGTCGCTGCTGTTTTTTCATGTTTTTTCGTCATGAAAGTTTTGCAGGTGGTTTTGAGTCAACAACCGGCTTTGTCTCCACTGGGGTGTCCTTAATTTTGTAACAATTTTGTACCTTTTCAAACTCCCCTTGAGTAACAAACCTTCTTAGCCTTGAACCTAATGCCCTTCTGAAATTTTGATTTTGAGGAATGTTGTGTTTTGGATGGTGGGTTATTTGGGAATTCTTATGGGATGGAAATTGGGATTTGATGTGAATTATGGTTATACCTTGGTTGTAATTTTTGGATGAAATTTGGGAATTTGTTGTAATGTAAAAGTTAGCTGTAGGTTGGAGATTTTATTGGGAATTGGAAAGTGATGTTGAAACCTTATGTTATGATATGGATTTGTTATCATGTGTTGTTGAACTCTTCTTTTTTGGAATGAATTATTGGAAGGCTTGAATTTGGATTCTTGATGAAGCTTTGAGCGTATGGCTTGGCTTGTTAATGGAACTTTGATTGTTCATTAGGATTGTACTTGTAGGATTTATGTAATATGATGTACTTGTGAGAAAATGTTGTGAAATGTAATTTGGAGCATGACTTTGTAGCTTATGGAAATGGATATGGATTTTAGAAATGAATTTGGAAATGGATATGCAAGGGTAATTGAATGTAATTGGACATGAAAATGTATGTATGAAAATGAGTTTGGAACTGTTTGAAAGCTAAATGTTATGAAATGTGTGTATGTGCTATTTTGATTTGGGATGAACTATGGATGAAAAATGGATCATGTTTGGTTATAAAATGGATTTTTAGAAATAATCCAAGACTAATTTAAATATCAATTTAAATAATAATAACAAATCAGTAAAAACCAAATTAAAATCAAATTAATTCATAATTTGTTAAAATTACTTTGATATCAATTCTAACATTTATTTGAAAATTAAAATCAATTAGAGTTTGAATCATTAGTAAAAATAACAATTAAAATTAAATTAAAATTTGGAATTAAACTTAATTTGAAATTAAAGTCAAATTGAAAAATTAAAAAGTCAAATGATTAAAATCCATTTTATAATCAAAAGCACCATGATCAAAAAGGCATAGACAATGACCAATGTGTAACAAAAATATGAATGTATGCAAATGAACCTTAGGCCAAGTGCCAAACAAAAAATGAAAAAATGAAAAAAATTCAGGACCAAAATCGGGGTATGACAACAGGTATTGCCGCAGTGTTCTTAGTTTGTTTGGTGTTCCACTAGCAGGATAGCTGACTCAGACATTCACCGGTACGGTACCCGCAGAAATCAACAGAGAGTAATGGAAAGCCTACAAGCAGAACTCGCCGAGATGAAGATCCGCATGAACCAATTCATGGATGTGGTTCAAGGGGTGGCTCAGGGACAGCAAGAGCTCAGGCAGATGATGCAGAGGAATCCCGCCACTACTCAACCAGAGACGTTGACAGATCCTCCAGCTGGAGAGGTTAACGGACCCAGTGGATCGGGGCCTACCCCGATCCTACATGTCAACTCCAGTCAACAACCCGTCCATGATGACCAGGAGGATCAATTCCCCTTGCTTCAGGAAGACTTTGGAATGAGTCATGGTATGGACCCTATGTTTCGGAGACTGGAAGAGAGGTTGAAGGCAGTGGAAGGACAGAATCCTCTGGGAGTAGACGTTGCTGACTTGGGATTGGTCCAAGGCGTGAGGGTTCCACCGAAATTCAAGGTCCCGATATTCGAAAAATACAGCGGCAACTCTTGCCCGAAGACCCATGTGCAAGCCTACTTCCGTAAAATGGTTGCATACTCTGACGATGAAAAGTTGCTTATGTACTTTTTCCAGGATAGCCTAGCTGGGGCATCCCTGGAATGGTATATGAGGCTGGACAGAGCCCACATCTGCTGCTGGAGGGATTTGGCTGAGGCTTTCGTGAAGCAGTATCAGTATAATGCAGACCTGGCTCCGGATAGAACTCGACTTCAGAATCTGTCTCTTAAAGGCAATGAGTGCTTCAGGGAATACGCTCAATGTTGGAGGGAGACAGCTTCCCGTGTTCAACCTCCTATGTTGGAGAAGGAAATGGCTAACATGTTCATGAACACTCTGCCCGGACCTTATTTGGAGCGCCTGGTGGGTTGCAATGCCTCCCACTTTGCTGATGTAGTCTCTACCGGAGAGAGGGTGGAGAATTACCTGAAGACATACAAGACCCAGAGTGGAGGTGGATCTTCATCAGGGGTGAAGAAGCCGTTCATCCAGGGACAGAAGAGGAGAGAAGGGGATGCAAGTGCCATATCTTCTTATCAGAATAGGGATAACTGGAGGAATAACTTTCAGAACTATCATCAGCAACCGTATGTTGCGGCTGTAACCATTCCAGCTGCAGCACCACTACAACAACAACAACCCCAGCGTCAACCAGCTAAGTACCAACCACAACAACCGGGTAACAGACCCGCTTATCAACAGAGGCAAAGGATGATGGACCGGCGTTTTGACACTCTTCCAATGTCGTACGCTCAGCTACTTTCTAGTCTTCAACAACTACAACTTGTGCAGTTACGCACTCTGGCTCCTCCCGTTGGTAGACTTCCGATGGGTTACGACGCCAACGCTAGGTGTAGCTTCCACTCTGGGGCACCTGGCCACAATATTGAGAACTGTAGAGCTTTTAAGCACGTAGTTCAGGACCTCATAGATTCAAAGGCCATCGACCTTGCACCGGCTCCGAATGTCGTCAACAATCCCATGCCCCAGCATGGTGGTGCAAATGTTAATATGATGGAAGGGGAAGCCAGATCCATCAAAGATACGTTGAAGCTGAAGACTCCGTTGTCGGATATCAAAGGATACTTGTTGAAGGCCGATGTTTTCCCCGGTTGTGGGAAAGGTTGTTTGGATTGTGCTACTCAGAGTGGAGGTTGTTTGAAGCTACAGCAGGGTATCCAGGTCTTGCTCGACAAAGGTATCCTCCAGGTTGAAGATTTGTCTGTCCAAGAGTCTGCGGAAGGGGTTGAGGAAGAGGTGTTTGAAGATGCTATTGATGAATTCGCAGATGTTGTTCCTACTGATTCTATAATCCATGATGGTGTATTTACTTTTTCCAATGTGGTTGATTCTGATGTAATTGAACTTGATTCTGATGTTTCGAATGTGTGTACTTCAACACTTCAGACTCGTGAGGGGCCGATTACTTTCTCCAGTGCTGGTATCATTCAATATGGCCAGGTCTCTGCGGTCAATGTTGAAGATGGGGATAGTGATTGCGACATCGGTAATTGGGTGCGTCCGAGGATCCCGGGTGAAGTCATCAATAATTGGTCTTCTGAGGAGATTGTCCAAGTCACTTTTCCGAAGGAGTAATTTTTCTTGTTTATTCATGCATATCCAAGTCTTACGTTCCGCCCAGGGTGTAATGACTCATTGTAGGGCTCATCTATGTGGATACCTGCATTTTTTATCATAAATAAAGGACGTCTTTTTGCATTCAAATATTTTGTTCACTGTCTTTCTATTTTTGCAGTTTTCAAAAATCAAAAAAATATTTGGCAATGTTTTGTTTAGTTTTCATTCCTTGTTCACACTCATAAGCACATACCATCACTCATGCAGATGCACATCACCGGATCCTATTGATAACGGTTCTGCTATGGCTCGCTTCGACTTTGAAAATCCAATCTTTCAAGCTGAAGAAGAGGGTGATGAAGACTGTGAACTTCCTGAAGAACTTACCAGGTTGTTAAAACAGGAGGAAAGGGTCATTCAACCGCATCAAGAGTCTGTTGAAGTGATTAATCTTGGCACCGAGGACGTCAAGAGAGAAATCAAGATAGGGGCTGCTTTGGAAGATAATGTGAAGAAAGGGCTGATTGAATTGCTGCAAGAATATGTTGACATCTTCGCTTGGTCTTATCAGGACATGCCAAGGCTTGACACGGATATTGTGGTATACCGTTTGCCTCTCAAAGAAGGTTGTCCTCCGGTCAAGCAGAAGCTCAGAAGAACAAGACCAGAGATGGCTGTCAAGATAAAGGAAGAAGTGCAAAAACAGTTGGATGCAGGGTTTCTAGCAGTCACAAATTATCCGCCATGGGTTGCAAATATCGTTCCAGTACCTAAGAAGGATGGAAAGGTACAGATATGTGTTGACTACTGGGATCTGAATAGAGCTAGTCCTAAAGATGATTTCCCATTACCTCACATCGATGTTTTAGTGGATAACACAACTCAGTTCTCGGTATTCTCCTTCATGGATGGCTTTTCTGGCTATAATCAAATTAAGATGGCACTAGAAGACATGGAGAAGACAACATTCATAACCCCATGGGGCACCTTCTGCTACAAGGTGATGCCGTTTGGTCTGAAAAATGCCAGAGCAACATATCAACGAGCGATGGTGACTCTTTTCCATGATATGATTCATCATGAAATCGAGGTTTATGTTGATGATATGATTGCCAAATCTCAGACGGAAGAAGAACATTTGGTGAATTTGTAGAAATTGTTTGAGCGTTTGAGAAAATTCAAGTTGAGGCTTAATCCGAACAAGTGTACTTTTGGGGTGAGATCTGGAAAATTACTGGGTTTTATTGTTAGTGAAAAAGGGATTGAGTTGGATCCGGCCAAAGTGAAAGCGATACAGGAAATGCCTGAGCCAATAACAGAGAAACAAGTCCGTGGTTCTTAGGGAGGTTGAACTACATTGCAAGGTTCATCTCTCACCTAACAGCCACGTGCGAGCCAATATTCAAATTGCTGAGAAAAGATCAGGCTATCAGGTGGAATGATGATTGCCAAATGGCTTTCGAGAAGATAAAAGAGTATTTGCAGAATCCTCATATCCTTATGCCTCTGGTCCTAGGGAGACCGCTGATTATGTATTTGACAATACTAGACAATTCCATGGGTTGTGTTCTCGGTCAACACGACGAGACAGGTAGGAAAGAGCATGCCATCTACTACCTGAGTAAGAAATTCACAGATTGCGTGTCGAGATACTCGATGCTTGAAAAGACGTGTTGTGCACTTGCATGGGCTGCTAAGCGATTGAGACAATACATGTTGTCTCACACAACCTTATTGATCTCCAAGATGGATCCAGTCAAATACATATTCGAGAAGCCAACTCTCACCGGAAGGGTTGCTCGTTGGCAAATGGTACTGACAGAGTACGATATCCAGTATACATCCCAGAAAGCCATCAAGGGGAGTATTCTGTCAGACTATCTTGCTCAGCAGCCGATTGATGATTATGAGCCGATGAATTTTGATTTTCCAGATGAAGACATCATGTTCCTCAAGATGAAAGACTGTGAAGAGCCAGTTGTTGAGGAGGGACCTGATCCAGACGAAAAGTGGACTTTGTTGTTTGATGGGGCTGTCAATGCCAGAGGAAGTGGAATTGGCACTGTCATTACTACTCCGAAAGGTGCCCACATGCCTTTCACCGCTCGTCTGACTTTTGAGTGCACAAATAATGAAGCTGAGTATGAAGCATGTATCTTGGGTGTTGAGCAAGCCATTGATTTGAGAATCAAGACTCTGGACATCTTCGGAGATTCAGCTCTAGTGATCAATCAAGTGAATGGTGATTGGAACACCCTCCAGCCCAATCTGGTCCCTTACAGAGATTACACGAGAAGACTATTGACTTTCTTCACAACAGTAAAGCTGTATCACATACCTCGTGATGAGAACTAGATGGCAGATGCTCTTGCCACCCTATCCTCCATGATCAACGTGATTCGGTGGAACCACGCTCCCAGGATCGATGTGATGCGCCTCGACAGGGCCGCGTATGTGTTTGCTGCTGAACTGGTAGTTGACGACAAGCCCTGGTATCACGACATCAAGCGCTTTCTGAAGAATCAAGAGTACCCTGCAGGGGCATCCAACAATGATAGAAAGACTTTGAGAAGATTGGCAGGCAGTTTCTTCTTGAACAAAGATGATGTGCTGTATAAGGGGAACTTCGACATGGTTTTGCTTAGATGTGTGGATAGACACGAAGCAGACATGTTAATGCAGGAAGTTCATGAAGGCTCCTTTGGTACTCATGTCGGCGGACATGCAATGGCTAAGAAATTGTTGAGAGCGGGATATTACTGGATGACCATGGAATTTGATTGTTTCAAATATGCTCGGAAGTGTCATAAATGCCAGATTTATGCTGATAAGGTACATGTGCCGTCAAATCCTTTGAATGTGATGTCTTCGCCGTGGCCTTTTGCTATGTGGGGCATCGATATGATTGGAAAGATTGAGCCGACCGCCTCCGATGGGCATCGCTTCATCCTTGTTGCCATCGACTATTTCACCAAGTGGGTCGAAGCAACATCGTTCGCGAATGTCACCAGACATGTGGTTGCCCGTTTCATCAAGAAAGAAATCATTTGTCGCTATGGGATTCCCGAAAGAATCATTACTGATAATGGTTCTAATCTCAACAACAAAATGATGAAGGAGTTGTGCCAGAACTTCAACATTCAATATCACAATTCTTCCCCTTACCGCCCTAAGATGAACGGTGTTGTTGAGGCGGCAAATAAGAACATAAAGAAGATTGTGCAGAAGATGGTCGTTACGTACAGAGATTGGCATGAGATGCTACCCTTCGCCTTGCATGGGTACCGTACTTCAGTACGTACATCGACCAGGGCAACCTCTTACTCCCTTGTGTATGGTATGGAAGCAGTCCTACCTGTTGAAATGGAGATTCCTTCTCTAAGAGTCCTGTTGGATGTCAAGTTAGACGAAGCTGAATGGATTCGGACAAGGTTCAATGAGTTGAGTCTTATCGAAGAGAAGCGAATGGCAGCCATTTGTCATGGGCAGTTGTATCAGAGTCGGATGAAGAGAGCCTTTGATCAGAAAGTGTGTCCTCGATGCTTCCAGGTCGGAGATTTGGTGTTGAAAAGGATCCTTCCTCCTCAGACAGATCACAGGGGCAAATGGACTCCTAACTATGATGGACCGTATATTGTCACCAAGGTTTTTGATGGTGGGGCCTTAATGCTTACAACTATGGATGGTGAAAACTTCACTTCCCCTGTGAACTCAGACGCAGTTAAAAAATACTTCGCATAAAATAGACCCGCTGGACAGTAAAAAGAATAGTCCAGGCAAAAATGGGCATCCCGACGAACCAAGAAAATGAAAAGGTTCGGGCAAAAGTTAGGGATTAAAAATGAAAAGATCGTACACCCGGTAAGTTGAAAACCTGAAAAGGCAACTTAGGCAAAAATGGGTATCCCGGTGGATTGAAAACCCGAAAAGGGCGATCCAGGCAAAAGTTAGGGATTAAACGAATGACTGCGTTCTGAGTAGTTCTGAATCTCATCCCGTGTCAATGACTGGAAACTTTTGAAGGATAGGAAACAGTCTAATCACTCTTTTCAGAAAGTTGATCATCTGGAGGATCTTGAAGACGAGCAAGTCATAGCAGAATTGGAACCCAATAGAAATCCATTTCACATTGCCATTAGATTAATTTCTGTTTTTATCTTTTGTGTGATTACCTCTTTCCAGGGATTGCTTCCTTATGTAAATGCCTATTCGAAGGCCATTCAATCAATAAAATCATGTTATTCAGTATATCTCTGTTTTCATTTTCATTTTACTGTTTTGTTTGCAAAAATGACGTCCGAATTTTTGATAAACATTGCATCATGAAACATAAGAACTTTACAGGTACATGCTTAATAAACATTTAAAATTGCTCTAAATATTAAGTGCTTTAGATCGTCTATTCAGAACAGGTACCCTCGGGGCATTTCCTTAAAGTTCCCAGCCGATGATCGCGAATGTTTTCCCCCAACAGTCGAAGTTGGTATCTTATCCCTGCAGAGCTGATCAGAGTATTGGATTCTTCGATCCCCAGCCGACTCTCACTGTTGTACCTCCCCCAAGCGGTTGTTTCAGAACATACACTCCCCAGTAGAGTTGACAGTGCTAGACTATATATCCCCAGCGGAGTTGACAGTGCCAGACTGTATCTTCCCAGCAGAAGCGGCTGCTCCTCAGGGTTCGATGCCAGATCGATGATCTCGACGCCAGATCCATGGTCTCTTTCCTTGAAGCAGAATCTCGGTACCGTATCGGTGTTTGCTTCCCCTGCTAAGTCGTCTCTCTCGCAGATTATGGTTGCCATAACCACTATCGCTTTCCCCAACAGCAGGTTTTTAGTGCCGTTCTCTCCCCAGTCAGAGTCTCGGTATTTCGTCATTGCTAGAACACTGTGTGGCGGGTCATTTCCCCACAGAGTTCTTTGCGCTGCGCATCTCCAACAACCTTGTCAGGGTCCAGAAGATGGTGATCATTTCCCCAGCAGATTTCCTTGCCTCGGCTTGGCATTCTACCCAGCATTTCGCATCCCTGCATGTAGAATCATATTGCATTGCATCCTCCCAAATCGCATAGCATTTCCATTTTCATGGAGCATTACGCCATTGAAAAATTCAAACATACGCATGTAAGCATAAAACATTCTCGGTATCCCAAATGATAAGCCATAAGTTGTTTCCAGTACTCAGACTGAAGATTGTTCATGACTTACCTTTATTATCCCCAACAAGTGTCATTGGCCCATGCGCCGCCTCTATTATCTTTCCCTATTTCTGCCGATGTTGACAGGCATGAAGTTTTTCTGATATTCAGACCGAAGTGGCATTCAGGCCAATTTTCCGATGTTTAGATCGAAGAAGTTTCCGACGTTCAGGTCGATGCAACTTGCGGCATTCAGGCCAGTTTCCGGTATTCAAACCGAAGTGGCATTCAAGCCAGTTTCCGGTATTCAGACCGAAGTGGCGTTCAGGCCAGTTTTCCGATGTTCAGATCGAAGAAGTTTCTGACGTTCAGGTCGATGCAACTTGTGGCATTCAGGCCAATTTTCCGATATTCAGACCGAAATGGCATTCAGGCCAATTTTCCGATATTCAGATCGAAGTGGCATTCAGGCCAGTTTTCCGATGTTCAGATCGAAGAAGTTTCCGACATTCAGGTTGACGCAACTTGTGGCATTTAGGCCAGCCTCTTGGTGTTCAGACCGATATTAATAATCTCATATCTTCTGATGTTCAGATCGAAGTCATTTCCAGTATTTAGACTGATGAGGGGCATTCAGGCCATGGTTATTTCTGTGTTACCATTTATTTTGGTATCCAGGTTAACATTCTTTTTCGGTATTTAGACTGACTCTCACCGTACCAGATGGATTCTTCTTTCAAGACCACCTCTTTGCCGATTCTGACAGGCATTGTTACTTCACTTCACTTCAGTGCAAATTTTCGGGCTTTTATTGTATTTGTCATACGGTGAACTGACTTGGGGTATTTTGCTTTTTATCGCAATGTCGCGGATAGCAAGAGTCGCCACCGACTTTTCTTTTATCCAATAAGGAAAGGTGGAAAAGAACAGGAAAGACCTCAATTTAGATTCTTAGGTTCGGGAGGTACGTTATACAAAGGGAAGGTGTTAGCACCCTTTGTATCCATGGTTATCCATGGGCTCTTAATTGCTCAATCATTTATGTTTTTCTAGTTTGAAAAAGTGGTTGAGAAATGTGTAGGAAATGTTTTGAAAAGGAGAATTTAACTTTGTAATGATTCTTGAATGAATGTATACAAAGTGGTTATCTCGTTTAGTTTTGAAAATAGTTTAGAAAAATATAACTCGGCAATGATTCTAGTGCGAATGCATGCCACGTGGTGATTTTCTAATGGAGGTTTTGAAAGGTGTAAGGTGTGAAAAGTAGTTTTAAATTGTGAATAAGCAATTAAGAGTTATACCTATCCGAGGTCTTTCCGGGCATTTCCTATCCTTATGAGGGTAAAACTGTCCTTACTATTGAGAAGTAAGCAGTTTTATCCTTTGGATGTAGAAGGGTCATCGAAGGGTCATCGATTGGTCATCGATTGGTCATTGAAGGCAACAGTTGTGAGGATACCTTAGCATTCGAAGGGACGATCATCATTTAACCGTAGGCTACACCGAAGGGTCATCGAGGGACAAAGGCAACATCCGAGGGACCATGATTTATTTTATGATGATTTAACCGAAGGGTCTTTGCTAAGTGTATCCCCATATTCGCGGGACATGACCATAATACCGTAATCGTAGGGTAACAAAAGAGAGGTCCAAGATCGCATATTAAAAGGCAAAGTTTTACAATTAATTAGATAGCCGTAGTCGATTAAGTAATTAGGTCCATATTAAAATCAGTACATTAAGATCAATTAAGCCATTAGGGTGGATCTTCACCATGAAATTAATACATTAAAATCAATTGAGTAATTCAGGGTGAATCTCCATAAGGGTATCCCACACATAAAGTGGAATACCTAGCCGGCCATTTCCTCGGGAATATGTAAACCTTTACACAATTCAGCACACGGGTTAGAGCATCAAAGTAAAGTATAATTGAAAATTGCACTACAACACAACAGTCATAATCTCAGGCCAAATGATGCAGAATTATAATAAGTCTTGGTTAGATAGACATAAGGCAGAATAGAAAAGAAACAAAGCAGCCACTGTCCCGTTCGCCTCTGCTTCGCCTAGCGAAGGCTCAGCGAATGCTCGCTACAGGCTCGCTTAGCGATGTGCTAGCGAGCGGCCACGGGTTTGGAGTTTGACAGCAGCATGACCTCCGAAAACCTGAACTTTTATGGCATTTGATTACAGGAATAGCATGGACAAACATTCATGACATTCAAGCATATTTAAATTCGCATGTGAAATCAAATTACATATTCGAAACTTCAATCATGATGCTTTATGTATATAGAGATCACCGATTAAAAGCATAAAACAATAGTGATGCGCAAACCTGTTTGCAACTAAGCTGCTATGTTGGAGAGACTGATCACTTTTGGTATCGGATGGAGTTGGGCGGCGGTAGCTTCGGAGCGGAGGAGCGGAGGAGCGGCCTTCAGGGTTTCTTTATTCGGAACTCTCTAAGGTAGCCTCCAGGGTTTCTGTGCCAGGGTTTCCGTCTGTCCTTGTCTGTCTTTTTCGTGGCTGAAGTGCCAGTATTTATAGTGATCGTGGTGACCTAATGGGCTCAGAATGAAGCCCAAAAATTCTGATGTTCGCAAGCTTCGCTAGGCGAGCGTGTAGCGAAGGTTCGCTAGGCGAGCGTGTAGCGAAGGTTCGCTAGGCGTGCGTGTAGCGAAGGTTCGCTAGGCGAGCGTGTAGCGAGCAGGCCAGTTTGGGCCATTTTCTGGATTGGGCCGGTTGTGAACTGGGCTTTTGTTCCTTTAAGGTCAGTGTCTTGCAGAACAAGTTGGAGTGCTTCGAGAAATGTTTTGCAAGATTAATGGGCAAATTTTGGGGTATGACAGCTGCCCCTGTTCAATATTCTTGAACCGAGAGAGTTAGGATGGCATGTATGCCATTCGTGGTTTGGAGGTGGAAGATTATTGAACACTAGAATGCCCAAAAAATTTGCGCTTGTCAATCAGGAGCTAGTCTTGATGGAGATGGGCTTAAAGATGCCATCCAGGGAATTTGATGATGAGAGCTTCAGAGTGCGTCGTACATTAGACGATATCTGAAGACATGGATGTCGTACCGGGTCATACGCTAGCCCGTATAGTGAGTTATCCATTATGCTGTCGACTTCGTTGGGGAGTCAGAGTGTGTTATATACTGCTGGGGATAAGGGATCAGAATGGATCATACGCTAGACCGCATCTGAATAGCAGAGTGAGTTGTTCATTGGGCGGATGACTTCGCTGAGGATGAAAAATCAGAATGGATCGTACGCTAGATCGTCTCTGAGTTGCAGAACGAAACCTCCATTAAGCGGGTGATTTCACTGGGGATAGAAGATCAGACTGGATCGTATGCTAGATCGTATCTGAGTTGAAGATCCAAATGGGTCTTATGCTAGACCGTATTGGAGTTGTAGGATGAGTCGTCCGTTAGGCTGTGCCTGATGATGAAAGGGGGTAGTCGTACGCTAGACTACACTTCAGAAATGTACCGTACACTAGGTAGCATCTGAGGAGATGAAGGTCTAACTGGGTCGTACATTAAACCGTATCTGAGCAGAATGAGCCGTCCATTAGGCTGAATCTGATTATAAAAGGGGGTAGTCATATGCTAGACTACACTTCAGAAATGTACCGTACACTAGGTAGCATCTGAGCAGCAGAATGAGCCGTCCATTAGGCTGAATCTGATTATAAAAGGGGGTAGTCATATGCTAGACTACACTTCAGAAATGTACCGTACACTAGGTAGCATCTGAGCAGCAGAATGATCCGTCCATTAGGCTGAATCTGATTATAAAAGGGGGTAGTCATATGCTAGACTACACTTCAGAAATGTACCGTACACTAGGTAGCATCTGAGCAGCAGAATGAGCCGTCCATTAGGCTGAATCTGATTATAAGAGGGGGTAGTCATATGCTAGACTACACTTCAGAAATGTACCGTACACTAGGTAGCATCTGAGCAGCAGAATGAGCCGTCCATTAGGCTGAATCTGATTATAAAAGGGGGTAGTCATATGCTAGACTACACTTCAGAAATGTACCGTACACTAGGTAGCATCTGAGCAGCAGAATGAGCCGTCCATTAGGCTGAATCTGATTATAAAAGGGGGTAGTCATATGCTAGACTACACTTCAGAAATGTACCGTACACTAGGTAGCATCTGAGCAGCAGAATGAGCCGTCCATTAGGCTGAATCTGATTATAAAAGGGGGTAGTCATTTGCTAGACTACACTTCAGAAATGTACCATACACTAGGTAGCATCTGAGCAGCAGAATGAGCCGTCCATTAGGCTGAATCTGATTATAAAAGGGGGTAGTCATATGCTAGACTACACTTCAGAAATGTACCGTACACTAGGTAGCATCTGAGCAGCAGAGTGAGCCGTCCATTAGGCTGAATCAGATTATAAGAGGGGGTAGTCATATGCTAGACTACACTTCAGAAATGTACCGTACACTAGGTAGCATCTGAGGATATGAAGGTCTAACTGGATCGTACATTAGACCGTATTTGAGTTATTGAAGGTCAGAATGGATCGTACGCTAGATCGTATCTGAGTTGAAGGAGTCATATGTTGGGCTGAATCAGAACGAACCGTACGTTAGGCTGAATCTGATAGTATTTGTGTATGTTGTATTTGCGATAAATGTCTGGGATGAGCTTATAGATACCATCGTTAGGAGGATGTTAGAATGAATGTTGACATGGAGTATATCTGAAAGATGTAGTTGAGTCCTGAATGTAATTGATAAAGCTGTCCGTCTGAATGGACCTTTGTTTTGATTGTATCAAGAGGATAATTAACCTGAAAAATAAAGTTAGCTTCATGCCATGTCATGATGCATGAGATGCAAATGTTGTATGCATGCGTGTGCTGTGAAATGATGTAATGAGTGAATTATGCGTCTGGAATAAATGAGAGCATTGTATACATGTATATGTTATGAAATGATGTAATGTATATGATGCGGAATGAAAATTGTATGTAGGTATGTGATGTGAAATGATGTAATGAATGCACTATGTGTCTGAAACGTTCTTCCAGGGGACTCTACTGGGGAAATAAATCTCAGTCTTCTGGTCGGAGATATTTGTATTGATGACCCTTCCTTAGCTAGGGGTATTTGACTTTTATCTGATGGCAGAGATATTCAACAGAGCCTGGCTGGGGGTAGAAGAGATGACCAGTCTAGTGATGCCAATTTCTTCTGGGGAATAACTGGCGTTGCCGGGGAATCGAATTAGCAACGGATTCATTGGGAAGCGTGATTAGACCTTCTCCTCGATCCTGAAGTCGTGTAGTAATTGCTATTACTATTTTAGGCATGCATTTTTGGTAAACATTGATCATATTCAAATGCATAAATCAATTCAAAGTAAATCAATGGACGTTTACGCAAACAAAACAGAAAAGGTAAAACAAAAAGCATCTTTTTGGAAATGAAATTGTATTGATTTTGAAAGAGGGCCTGTAAACAGGCAATTTGTGTACAAGGAGACAGAAATCCTAGTAAGAGGAAATCGTCAAGAAAACAAAGAGAAAGCTATGCAGAAAAGGTCCTATTGATTTTAATTCCACTACTGTCATTATGTCTTCAAGCGTCTCATCTCCTGTTGTCGGATAGAAGTGATTGGCTTGTTCAGTCCTTGGAACTTGGTTGAAGCTGACTGAGAACGGGACATAGTCTTACGCTTTAATCCCTAATTTTTGCCTGGACCGCCTTTTCAGGTTTTCAGTCCACCAGGATACCCTTTTTTGCCCAAGCCGCCTTTTCAGGTTTTCGACTTGCCGGGTGTACGTTTTTATATGTTTATCCCTAATTTTTGCCCGAACCCTTTTGGTTCGCCGGGATGCCCTTACTTTTGCCTAGATACGTCGACCTAGCGGGTCTCTTTTATGCGTAGTACTTTTTAACTATGTCCGCGTTCACAGGATGCGGGAAATCTTCGCCGTCCATTGTAGCAAGTATCATGGCTCCACCAGAGAATATCTTCTTAACCATAAATGGCCCTTCGTATGTGGGAGTCCATTTACCTCTGGGATCACCTTGCGGTAGAATGATACGCTTGATCACCAAGTCGCCAATTTGATATACCTGTCTCTTGACCTTTTTGTTAAATGCCTGGATCATGCGCTTCTGATATATCTGCCTATGACAAACAGCCGCGAGTCTCTTCAATCAAATTTATCTGATCGAGTCGAGTCTGAATCCGTTCATCTTCATCTAAGCCCGCCTCTTTCATGATTCTTAGAGAGGGAATCTGAACTTCCACTGGTAAGATGGCTTCCATTCCATAGACTAAAGAGAACGGAGTTGCCCCTGTCGAAGTGCGCACTGAAGTGCGATAACCGTGGAGAGCGAATGGTAACATCTCATGCCAGTCTTTGTACGTTACTGTCATCTTTTGTATGATCTTCTTGATATTCTTATTAGCAGCCTCCACGGCGCCGTTCATCTTTGGCCGGTACGGAGAAGAGTTATGGTGTTTTATTTTGAACTGCGTGCAGAGTTCAGTAATCATCTTGTTGTTCAAATTAGTACCATTGTCAGTGATAACTCTTTCAGGAGACAGCAGGTTTCTCAAATAGATATTTGATAGAATCCATCTTAGAAGTCAATAAAGTGGTATGATTCAACATATACTGTCTTAGTCGGCGAGCAGCCCAAGCCAAAGCACAGCAAGCTTTCTCGAGCTGTGAGTATCTTGTTTCACAGTCGGTACCTTTTGCTAAGGCAGTATATGGCATGCTCTTTTCGACCAGACTCGTCATGTTGCCCCAACACACACCTCATTGAATTTTCTAACACGGTCAAATACATGATGAGAGGTCTTTCTTCAACTGGTGGTATCAGAATTGGAGGTTCTTGGAGATACTTCTTGATTTTGTCATTCATCATTCCATACCATCTCTTGATTTTTCTTTTTTAGTAATTTGAAGATGGGTTTGCAGGTAGCAGTCAAGTGTGGAATGAATCGGGAAATGTAATTCGAGTGCCCCAAGAAACCTCTGACTTCTTTCTTGTTTATTTCAGTACCCAGATTTACAATTTCAATTGATTCCTCATGCGGCTGTATAGTCTTTTCTTCTTGCAGTAGTCGGGCAAGTTCTCCAGGGACTTCACAATCTTCCTCGCTTCCATCCTCGGCTTGGTAGATCGGATTTTCAAAGTCATAATGAACAGTAGCAGAATTATTATCAACAGGATCCAGAGTGGCTATGGATCTGCAATTTGTTACGTGAGTGTGTGCAAGAAAACATAGCTTGTTTAAAAGATGACAGGAAAGATAAAGAGCGCAATATTTGAATGCAAAAAGGTCCATTGATTTATTGAATGTGAATATGATTATGAAATGACAAAACCCTTAACAAATTAGCTACTGTGCCCCGGGCATAGACACAATGCTTTAAGAAGTTCAATTGTAAAAACTAAAAAGTTGCAACACTAAAATAGGCAATAACCATTACTCCTGACTAAAGGAAATCGGGATAGTGTCTTCAGCCTTCCAATTATTGAGTCCGTCACCAATTGTTGGGAAAATCCAGCTATCCGAGTCACAATCGTTATCAGCATCTTCCACAGCATTGACAGTCTTGTCATGATTAGGCAGGGGGGCAGCGATGACCTTAGGAGTCTCAGGCGGATCCAATTCAAATTCTCCGGCGTCGATAATATCCTGAATTTTATTCTTCAACGACCAACAATCGTTTGTATTATGCCCGGGGCTATCGGAGTGATACGCACACCTGGCGTTGGGATTATAACTAGGAGAAGTAGTGTTGGGTTTTGCAGGAGGATCTCTGAGGGTAATTAAATTTGTTTTTAGCATACCCTGCAGTGCCTGTGCTAAAGTCATACTGATCTTCGTAAACTGCCTTCTTCCCGGGTTAATGTGCCTCACAGATTTCTTGTCTTTTTTCTTCTCGAGCAAGAGAGCCTTCAGTTCTTCCTGCCCCTTGGATAAGTTCAAGATCATCTCCTGGAGTTAAGTATTCTGAGCATGGAGATCTTTGACAGTCTGTCCGAGGTCCATTTTTCTGTTTGCATGAAAACCGTGAGAACATTGATCCCTTTAGAACACCTGTTATGCAATGTTATGCTATGCAATGTATGAAATGTTTTCAAGGACTTTTGGAATTTAACTTTGCATAAACTACCAAAAAAGGAAACTTTTTTTTTTTTTTTTTTTTTTTTTTTTACAAAATAGAGCAAAGTTAAATCCCTAAGTCCTCGAAATGGTTAGTTCAATGCCATGATGTTATGATGATGTTATGATGTTAAGTAAATAACAAGCACAAGCAAGTCACACAACCATCATTCCTAAGTTTTAAGGCTTGCATGAGTTCCATAGGTAAGTACCCCCCCACTGAAGTTTGGTTGGTTCAACCTGTCCTAGAATAGTAACCGGGTTCTAAAAGGATCTCAGATCATCGACCTTTCTTTAAGTCCACTTCAGTGCAACGCCAAGTGGTTGACCAAAGCTTCCCTAAAGTCCAATCTCAAAGAGTGTAGTATCGAGTCTCAACCAACCCCAGTCGGAACCGAAGTCAGTTATCTCACTACTTTCTAATGGCTAGGATGAGTCAATTAGGGTTCTAAAGGTCTGGTTAATGCTTTGATGACACCACGCGAATGCCAAATTTTTCCTCAAGTAAACATGAGGAACATCAGGACATCCAAAGTGTCACATTAACCGTAGCTATCATTTTAACCATTCCAGTATACGCCGGATAGTCGCGATGATCTATTGCTACTTACCTAAGGTACACTAGATCCGGGTGTAGGATCTTTCACTCAAGCATAAAATACCCTCAAAAGAAGGAACAGTTTAAAACATAAATGATTTTTAAGGTGACCTCTCTTTGTAAATCCCCAGCAGAGTCGCCAGTTCTGTCATACGGTGAACTGACTTGGGGTATTTTGCTTTTTATCGCAATGTCGCGGATAGCAAGAGTCGCCACCGACTTTTCTTTTATCCAATCAGGAAAGGTGGAAAAGAACAGGAAAGACCTCAATTTAGATTCTTAGGTTCGGGAGGTACATTATACAAAGGGAAGGTGTTAGCACCCTTTGTATCCATGGTTATCCATGGGCTCTTAATTGCTCAATCATTTATGTTTTTCTAGTTTGAAAAAGTGGTTGAGAAATGTGTAGGAAATGTTTTGAAAAGGAGAATTTAACTTTGTAATGATTCTTGAATGAATGTATACAAAGTGGTTATCTCGTTTAGTTTTGAAAATAGTTTAGAAAAATATAACTCGGCAATGATTCTAGTGCGAATGCATGCCACGTGGTGATTTTCTAATGGAGGTTTTAAAAGGTGTAAGGTGTGAAAAGTAGTTTTAAATTGTGAATAAGCAATTAAGAGTTATACCTATCCGAGGTCTTTCCGGGCATTTCCTATCCTTATGAGGGTAAAACTGTCCTTACTATTGAGAAGTAAGCAGTTTTATCCTTTGGATGTAGAAGGGTCATCGAAGGGTCATCGATTGGTCATTGAAGGCAACAGTTGTGAGGATACCTTAGCATTCGAAGGGACGATCATCATTTAACCGTAGGCTACACCGAAGGTCATCGAGGGACAAAGGCAACATCCGAGGGACCATGATTTATTTTATGATGATTTAACCGAAGGGTCTTTGCTAAGTGTATCCCCATATTCGCGGGACATGACCATAATACCGTAATCGTAGGGTAACAAAAGAGAGGTCCAAGATCGCATATTAAAAGGCAAAGTTTTACAATTAATTAGATAGCCGTAGTCGATTAAGTAATTAGGTCCATATTAAAATCAGTACATTAAGATCAATTAAGCCATTAGGGTGGATCTTCACCATGAAATTAATACATTAAAATCAATTGAGTAATTCAGGGTGAATCTCCATAAGGGTATCCCACACATAAAGTGGAATACCTAGCCGGCCATTTCCTCGGGAATATGTAAACCTTTACACAATTCAGCACACGGGTTAGAGCATCAAAGTAAAGTATAATTGAAAATTGCACTACAACACAACAGTCATGATCTCAGGCCAAATGATGTAGAATTATAATAAGTCTTGGTTAGATAGACATAAGGCAGAATAGAAAAGAAACAAAGCAGCCACTGTCCCGTTCGCCTCTGCTTCGCCTAGCGAAGGCTCAGCGAATGCTCGCTACAGGCTCGCTTAACGATGTGCTAGCGAGCGGCCACGGGTTTGGAGTTTGACAGCAGCATGACCTCCGAAAACCTGAACTTTTATGGCATTTGATTACAGGAATAGCATGGACAAACATTCATGACATTCAAGCATATTTAAATTCGCATGTGAAATCAAATTACATATTCGAAACTTCAATCATGATGCTTTATGTATATAGAGATCACCGATTAAAAGCATAAAACAATAGTGATGCGCAAACCTGTTTGCAACTAAGCTGCTATGTTGGAGAGACTGATCACTTTTGGTATCGGATGGAGTTGGGCGGCGGTAGCTTCGGAGCGGAGGAGCGGAGGAGCGGCCTTCAGGGTTTCTTTATTCGGAACTCTCTAAGGTAGCCTCCAGGGTTTCTGTGCCAGGGTTTCCGTCTGTCCTTGTCTGTCTTTTTCGTGGCTGAAGTGCCAGTATTTATAGTGATCGTGGTGACCTAATGGGCTCAGAATGAAGCCCAAAAATTCTGATGTTCGCAAGCTTCGCTAGGCGAGCGTGTAGCGAAGGTTCGCTAGGCGAGCGTGTAGCGAAGGTTCGCTAGGCGTGCGTGTAGCGAAGGTTCGCTAGGCGAGCGTGTAACGAGCAGGCCAGTTTGGGCCATTTTCTGGATTGGGCCTGTTGTGAGCTGAGCTTTTGTTCCTTTAAGGTCAGTGTCTTGCAGAACAAGTTGGAGTGCTTCGAGAAATGTTTTGCAAGATTAATGGGCAAATTTTGGGGTATGACAGTATTCAATCCCTTGATACCTCGAAAGTGCGAAAGCCGCTGCTATCTTCTTTTCCGGTCTCTAGTTGATTGAATAGGGGCAGCTGTAATACCTCAAATTTTGACCCCCTCATTCATGCATTCATTTTTAGGTCATTTAACATTTCATATTGCATTTCATCATGTCAATCGGAATTAGATCCAAGAAGCTTGAATATCATCCAAGACACTTTGTGGGTCCTATCTGGGTGATCAATCAACACAAGGGAATGGCTTGAGATACTTCCAACATGTTCAAATGGGGTCTATTCATCAGTCAAAACATTAATCTTGAAGGAGCAAAAGTTTGTTCATGAGCTGTCATGCTCGCTAGGCGAGCAGAATGGGTCGCCTAGCGAGTCCCAAGAAAAGCCACCAGAATCACCTACGCTCAGAGGAATTTCTTGAACTGTCATGCTCGCTAGGCGAAGCCCACGCGTTTTGAAAAAAAAATAAAAACAAACAAAAAACAAAAAAAAAACGAAAAATAATAAAATAATAAATAAATAAATAAATAAAATATAACAGAAATATCTTGGACTTGGACCTCTCTCATTTGAGCCCACAAAGCCACGAAAATCAGGTTATAAATTCTGAAATTTCAGTAAAGGAAAAAGAAAGAAAGAGAGGGAGAATTGGTGAAAGCTGAAAACACTCTGAAGTTTCCTTGGAACAAAACCCTAGAGAGATTCTAACTAATTCAGAGCAACCTCCAGAGACTGAAGGGAACTCATCTGCAAAGAACCAATTCCCTCTCATATAAACCCTAAGATTGTTCTGCAAAGCCAACGGTGCAATTCAATTTCAATCGATCTCTCCAATCAGTAGGTATGTCATGTCTCGATGTGTGGATCCTTGCCCCTGACTTTGAGTTTTGATACCCTTTTAATGCATTTGTTTGACAAGGGGTTTAGGCCTCCTACCCTTGGTTGTTTTTTGTGAGCTTTTTGTGAATTTTAATGGCATGATTAATGTGATTCTCTGTTTGGTGCAACTCTTAATTGCACTCCATCTTGTTTCTCTAACCTGTTTGTTGAGTTTTTTTTGTGAGGGCTCACATGACTCTTGAAGAGATAGCTTGCTTGGCATTCCACTTTATTTGTGGGTTACCATTTGGAGATTTATTTCGATTACCTGTATTGACTTACTTTCTTTGATGGTGCCAGCTCGAGAGATCTCTGGGTTTCTTATTCCTTTAGCTGTTATTACTTCGGATCTTTATCCGTGTGGTAGACCTCTTGATCCCTTTATCTTTCCCGCATTTTACCGCTTTCTTAGCTGGAAGACCTCGATAGCAGGCAATGTTTTCTTTTGTTTGTTTACTTTTGTGCCCAAAGACCTCCAAGAAGAGGCACCAGTGCTAAAGACCTCCATGAAGAGGCAAATGGCGGATAAAAGGGATTAATAATCAATCCCCTGTTATGCAGTGTGTCGTTCTTTATGCTTGCACTACGTGCTAATGCTTCAGAACAAAAGACCAAGATCTTTTGTCCGGTCAGTCAATGGAGAGGGTTCCACCTTTCTGAATCCCCACTTTTTTTCATGAGCTCACCCTGTTCAGGGTTAAGAGCTATGAGGTCTTATCCTAATTACCCTTTTGATCTGCTCACCCTGACGTTCAATATCAGTGGTTAAGAGCCCATTTGATTACCTATTCCATGGCTTGTTTGTCGAGGTTGATATGACCCCTCTTGACTAAAGCCCTACCCATGTAGGTTTGAGCCCCCTTGGTGGCATTTTACTTTATACATGTTTGTTTTGTATGGTGTGATCGTCTCCCCATAGGATTGTTAGGCTTCGTATAGTCTCTCGTTTGCATGTCAATTAAGGTAGCACTGTTCCTTCGTCTAGGACTTCCTTTTTTGCATGAGCATTCCCAAAACCCAAACAAACTCATTGATTTTTCTTCTCCTAAGAACACGTTAACTCCTTCTACTACAAGCGAGTAAGTCTCCAAAGGTCGAGCATCCGGTAGATTGCGTAGTAACGTCATTCATCTAAAAAACACAACCCTTAACCCGTAGTTAGCCGAACTACGGTTTGCTCTGATTCTCATTCCAGATGAGATACGTAGGCATAAGACGCGATGTCTTAGCGAGCACACTCCTATTTAGCCCATAGGTAGCCGAGCTACGAAGACTCTGATTCTCATATTCAGATAAGATACGTATGCAGTGGATGCGACATCCGTGCGAGTCATTTTATTTTGACCCCTCTTTTAGTAAATAGTACAATATATAAACTCACACCCTTTAGACAAGAACAACAAAAGTGGATCCCGTAGAGTACTACAGATGCGTAGGGGTGCTAATACCTTCCCTTCGCATAATCGACTCCCGAACCCAAGATTTGGTTGTGAGACCTTGTCTTTTCCTTTCCCTTTTCCAGGTTTACTTCGAGCGTTTCCTTTCCCTCCTTCGGGATAAATAATGCACGGTGGCGACTCTTCTGTCATTTCTTTCTCGCCGGTTGTTTTTTCGCATCTCCTTTTTTAGGTTGCGACACACGTCATGGTAGGGCCCATGGCGCCAGCCACAGTGGGAGCCATAAGTGTAAAATGCTGAATTTTAGGGTTTTTAGCTCGTTTTCACTCCTTTTCTCGATCCGGGCTCTGATTAAAGTAAAAACCTGAAAACAAAGAGAAACATAGTAATAACATAACAAAATGATAATAAAACAACTAGAATGCATGCGAAATCGGAGTCAAAATTACGGTGAATTTCAGTGTCATCACACCTCAAGAAAATCGTGGGAGACCTCAGAGGTAAACTAACGCACCTGGATGTGGAACATGGGGACGTTTCGATCGGGCCGATCATTAAATTTTTGTCAATCCCACGTAACATTTATTATATCAGGAATAAAAAAAATTACATTATTTTTTATTATTTGATAAAAAAAATTAAAAAAAAATTTTTTAAAAATAACACAAGGGTGTATGCGCCAGATGAATTGACGCATATACCACATGCACCATGCAGGCGCCAGAGGCATTGGCGCCTCCTCATGAGGGTCAATGCATGCGCCAAGGGCATTGACGCCTCCTCATGAGGGGCCCAATGCAGGCGACAATGCCTTAGACGTCTCTTCTTGGTCTATTAAGGATGTGTCGGTTCATCTGGCGCATCCTCTTTAAAATGTGGTTATTTTGGTTTTTATTTTGAAATAATTTTTATTTTCGAATTATTTTTGAAAAAGTTGGTTATTTTTAAAAAAATCGTTGTTTGCCCCTATCATTGGGTTTGTGGCAGAAAAGAAAGTAAACAGGTTCTCATATTTAGGGGGAGGCTCTAAATAGAAAGTCATTGGGTAGTGTTAGGAAGAGGCATTGGACAACATCATGTTTGTTGTTTCTTGTAAGCCTAAATGTATTAAACTCCTTATAGCAAATTTCCTTTTTTGGTTATGGACTCAGCCTCCCAGGCGTAAGTGTAGTTTTACGGAACTAGGTAAATAGTTGCTTATGAATTTTATTGCTTTTCTGCTTCATCATATATTACTTGTTATTATAGTGGTTCTGGTGTAACTTGTCGAACCTGTTATCGAAGCATCAAGTTCGACATTTGTCCCTTGAGGAACATAATTTCAATTGGCATCAGAACATGCACCTTAGCCTGTTGGGTGAGCTCTAGGGAAGATAAGTTTTGCTCAAATGGAGACAATGAAAGATGGAAGACCAGTCAACAAACCACCTGTTTTGGATGGCACAAATTATGATTATTGGAAGGTTATGATGGTTTCATTTCTCAAATCCTTGGGAAATAAAACTTGGAAAGCTATGATAAAAAGATGGAAACTGTTGGTGTAAGCCCTAGAGGCCAATACTTTTGGTACTTGTATCGAATTATTTATTAATAATAAAAGGCTTTTTCTTTATTACATTTGTTTAATAAAGTCCGTAGAATAGTTAGTCCGTTTAATGCATCAAGTGTGACTTGATCATGAGACCACATTAAACATAAGGACACTATTCTTAAAGTATCCGTAGTCGAGCTTTATTGTGAAGTGGGATAACATTAAAGCATTAAGACTATTATGTTTGTAGACTGATGATCACATCTCATGGATCATGGATAAAGAGTTATCAAGTCTTAAACATAGGTATGAATATTAAGAGTAATATTTATATCGGATTGACCCGCTATGAGAATACTATATAGAAAGTTATGCAAAGTGTCATAAGTTATTCTCATGGTGATAATAGTGTATGCCACTCTTCGACCTGAAACCACTATGGACCCTAGATGTAGAGTCGAGTGCTTTGTTGCTGATCCAACGTTGTCCGTAACTGGATGACCATAAAGACAGTTGATGGGTACTCCACAAAGCATACTGAGGGACATGAGTGACCTAGATGGAATTTGCCCATCCTGCGTAACAGGATAAATGTCTATGGGCCCAATATTGAACTGGACAAGGATGACACGGTCTATACCTTGTGTTCAATATAGACATAAGGGCAAAGGGGTAATTATACACATAATTATTATCACAGGAGGTTTTGTCATATCACATGACATTTTCGTGACTTGGGTAGCAGTGATGTGTTGCTAGATACCGCTCACTGTTTATTATGTTAAATGCGTGATTTAATATAATTGCCAACGTCGTGAAAACCTACAGGGTCACACACAAAGGACGGATTGATGAGAGATAGAGTAACTAAGGAACATCGTAAGGTACGGTGTACTTAAGTAGAATACGAAGTATGGTAAGGTACCAAATACTTAAGTGATTTTGGCATATTATGAGATATGGGCCAAAATACACTTAAGTGGGCTTTTTGGCTTGAAGCCCACACAAGTGGTTCTATAAATAAAACTCTTATGCAGAAGCATTGTATGGGAATACAACACAACTGAAGAGTTGGAATTTCGTATCTCTCTTTCTCTCACTCAAAGCCTTCATTCATAACAGCTAGCACGGCGATTGAAGGAATCCGTTCGTGTGGACTGAGTAGAGACGTTGTCATCATTCAATGTTCGTGATCGCTCCGTGGATTTATATCCAAGGTTTTGATCGTTACAAGAGATTTGCACCAAAGGTTTGAATCACCACAAGAGGTAATGATTCTATCACTGATCATGCCCATTCGTAAGGATCACTAAATGGAGAAATTTTTAAATTCCGCTGCGTCTTGGATGGCAATTCTCCTACAGTGGTATCAGAGCCACTTACGAAACCATGAATCTGATAACTGTTTTTTGTTCTCCATTAATATGATTAAAGATAGAATGAATCAAAAATTAAATTGAGATCGATCAAGTCATATATATGATATATGTAATCTTGATGCAAAATATATTATATATGATATAGTGTTCTGGTTTCGTTCATTCAAACACTCAATGGTTATTTTCCTTTGAGCGATCAATGGTCATTTGCTTCTTGATCCGAGATTAGTATGGTGAAGCAATGACGTGTTGATCAATCATACTGAATCAACAATCGAGATGTGTTTGACGGTCTGAAATTGGTGCATCAGGGTTAGTGACGGCACAAGGGTTGTGTTGTCAGAGAGTTATGCGATTGGGGTTGTGACTGCACAAGAGTTGTGCTTTCTAAACACTTTTTGGAACATTGTTAACCGGTTAACGCATATGGTTAACCGGTTAACGCAATGCGAAATAAAAATTTTAAGGTTTTCAAACAGTGTTAACCGGTTAACGCATTTGGTTAACCGGTTAACGCAAGACGGAAAACAGTTTTCCAAGAGATTTTCAAACAGTGTTAACCGGTTAACGCATTTGGTTAACCGGTTAACGCAAGGCAAAATTCACCCGTTCGGCTAACTCAGTGCTTTAAAAGTATCAAGTGTTGATGCGAAAAACGACGTCGATTTTAAATGAATTGTTCATTAAAATTTCGGTTTTGCGTAGTGTGATCGGTCGTCGAGATTTAATTTGATCTTAATAAATTAAAGGAATTAATAATAATAATAATAATAAAGTGTTTATTATTGTCCTGTGGTGATCGGTTATGGCCTTAGTTTTCCTTTATTTTGTTTTGGGTTTTAAAATACGACCTGCGTGTCGTGCCTCTCTCTTTATCTCCCAAATGTAACTTCTTTTCTCATCTCAATCCCTCGTATGTAAAACGAGTTTCTTTTTGTAATGTAATGATATGAAGAAAGCAAAGAAGTCAGTGCCAAAGGAGGACAACCTTGAAGATCTTGTAGGTTAGCTTAGGTTCTCTCATTGGCTTGGGAGAACAATTGCGCTAGGGGCCATAACTGTTTCATTATGTATGTATGTATGTTGATGCATGTGAATGTATGTTGATGCATGTGAGAGGCGATTTATATGATAAATAAGCCGGTGAGATCAGAATAATTGCAATTCCCTCAAATTAAATATTAAGTTTATGCTTTCCAAGTTTTAACACTCATCAAGACTAGTATCGGATAATGTAGGTTTCGCCTACGCGAGGTGCATGTTCTATATTAGTAAGGTGTGATGGGATAATTGTAATATCCAACTGTTAAAACAATGGGTCAAACTTAACTAAACAAATTATAATAAGATTATATATATGTTTAGAAGCAAGAGTTGGGAATGATCCATATGATGGATTGGAATAAGGAGTTATTCACCCAACTGAAATTTTCGAGAGTTGTATGAGATACAATTGGAAGGAGTTCCTACCTAAATAACCTAGTTTTGTGTAATCCTCCTACGCGGACTTAGAACGAAGTGAAATATGGATCTCGACCCACTAGAAAATCTTCCAACGGGATTTTCCAAATCAAATGATGAGGGTCATTTGTTTTGAATAAAATAGTGGGAGCATATTTAATTAAAGGCCTAATTAAATATGTCAATGATACTTATATTTTCATTAATCCTTATGTAGATTACCATGACAGCAAACACCTCTAACAACATCCTGTGAACTATCCTTGATAAGGAAAAATTGTCTGGGACAAATTTTCTGGATTGGCACCGAAACCTGAGGATTGTCCTCAAACATGATAAAAAGATGTATGTCTTGGAGACACCTGTTCCTGAAGAGGAACCTCCTAGTTCTTCACCTAAGGCAGAAAGATATGCTTATAAGAAGCATGTCGATGATGCCAATGAAACTGCTTGTCTCATGCTAGCTACCATGAACTCAGAATTGCAAAAGCAACATGAGAACATGTCAGCGTTTGATATGATCGAACACCTGAAGTTGCTCTATCAAGAGCAAGCATGGCATGAGAGGTTTGAAGTTTCAAAAGCCCTTTTTCAAGGCAAGTTAGCTGAGGGAGCCCCTGTAGGTCCCCATGTACTCAAGATGATTGGGTATGTGGAAAACCTTGAAAGATTGGGTTTTCCCCTCGGAAAGGAACTTGCGACTGATTTGATCTTGCAATCGTTGCCAGATGGGTTCAGTCAATTTGTCCTAAATTTCAATATGAATGATATGGACAAATCGCTTCCTGAACTGTTCGCCATGTTAAGAACTGCCGAGCAGAATCTGAAGTCAAAAGGGAAATCCATTCTGATGATCGGAAATGGAAAGAGACAGAACAAAAGGCCCACTAAGCAGGGTGATAAAGGGAAAGGCAAGGAAGTTGCCAAACCCAAACCCATCGTTGCTGCTTTAAATCCTAGTGGAGGCATAGCAAAAGAAGGCACTTGCTTCCATTGCGGTAAGACCGGACACTGGAAGAGAAACTGCCCAAAGTACCTGGAAGATAAGAAGAATGGAGTGGAGACTTCAACTTCAGGTATTTTTGTTATTAATTCATCTACTTCTGCATCATGTGTATTAGATACTGGATGCGGTTCTCACATTTGTACAAATGTGCAGGGGCTGAAAAGAAGTAGAGATTTGGCAAAAGGTGAAGTCGATCTACGAGTTGGCTATGGAGCAAAGGTTGCTGCTTTAGCCGTAGGAACTTATGTATTGACTTTACCTAGTGGTTTAATAATTCAGTTAGAGAACTGTATTATGTACCTGCAATTAGCAAGAATATTATTTCCATTTCTTGTTTGGACAAGTTTGGTTTTTCATTTATAATAAAGAACAATTGTTGCTCAATTTATTTGAATAACATATTCTATGCTTCTGCACAAATGAACAATGGACTATATGTCCTTGATCTTAAAATGCCTATTTATAACATTAATACTAAAAGGATGAAACCTAATGAGTTAAATCCAACTTACCTTTGGCATTGTCGATTAGGCCACATAAATGAGAAACGCATTTCCAAACTCCATAAAGATGGACTGTTGGACTCTTTTGATTATGAATCATATGAGACATGCAGATCTTGTTTAATTGGAAAGATGACAAAGTCTCCATTCACAGGAAAAGGTGAAAGAGATAATGATCTTTTGGCCCTCATACATACTGATGTATGTGGACCACTGGACATGCCAGCCAGAGGAGGTTTTCAGTACTTCATCACATTTACTGATGATTTCAGTAGATATGGTTATGTGTATTTAATGAAACATAAATCATAGTCCTTTGAAAAGTTCAAGGAATTCAAGAATGAAGTAAAAAACCAACTAGGTAAGAATATCAAAACTCTTCGATCAGATCGAGGTGGTGAGTATTTAAGCCTAGAGTTTGATGACCATCTAAAAGAGTGTGGGATCCTATCCCAACTCACTCCTCCTGGAACACCCCAATGGAATGGTGTATCTGAGAGAAGAAATCGAACCCTGTTGGACATGGTCCGATCCATGATGAGTCACACCGATCTTCCAAACTCCTTTTGAGGACATACACTATTGACATCAGCTTATACACTTAACTGTGTTCCATCCAAAAGGTTAAGAAGACACCATATGAGATATGGAGTGGTAAGAAACCACATATGTCTTACATGAAGATTTGGGGTTGCGAAGTTTATGTGAAATGACAAATTTTAAATAAGCTTGAGCCCAAATCTGACAAATGCTTATTTGTGGGGTATCCTAAAGAAACAAGAGGGTATCACTTCTACAATCCTTCTGAGGGCAAAGTGTTTGTCGCTCGAACTGGAGTTTTCCTAGAAAAGGATTTTATTTCCAAACGAATCAATTGGAGGAAAGTAGAGCTTGAAGAAATTCAAGAATCACAAAGCATTGATACACCTATGGAGGAATTAGAGCAGGAAACACAAAGAGTTGTGTAAGAGCAACCTGCTCAAGTCACTACAACAAACAAAACCTTAGACAGCGCTTTTTTTAGCCTTAGACAGCGCTTTAAAGCGCTGTCTAAACCTCCGCTGCTAAAGGTTTAGACAGCGCTTTTTTAAATCTTAAAAGCGCTGTCTAAGCCCCCCCCCCCCCCCCTTAGACAGCGCTTTGGCCAAAAGCGCTTTATAAGACCCTCTTATTTTAAATTTTTTAGGTATACCTTAGACAGCGCTTTTGAAAAGCGCTGTCTAAGCCCCACCCCCTTAGACAGCGCTTTGGCCAAAAGCGCTTTCTAAGACCCTCCTATTTTAATTTTTTTAGGTATACCTTAGACAACGCTTTTCAAAAAGCGCTGTCTAAGCCCCCCCCCCCCCCCCCCCCCCCCCCTTAGACAGCGCTTTTGCCTAAAGCGCTTTCTAATCCCCCCCTTAGACAGCGCTTTTTACAAAAGCGTTGTCTAAGGTATACGAAAATTTTTGAAACTTTTGTTTTAAACCACATTTTTTCCAGGTTTATAAACCAGAATTTCTACCTGTTTTCAACCAGATTTTGATAGACAATTATCACATTTTATATATGCCATTTTGGCCTTTTTTCTACCAATTTTTGGCTAACAAATATATATATATATATACCAATTCAAACCAATTTTGCCTTAAATGTATCAAAATATATACAAATTTATGTACACATTTACAAGTCATTACATATACTACAAATGTACACATTAATTACACAAATTTATGAACAAACATTGAGCTCTATCATGAATTGACACCACTCCTCTTTGATTTCGTCCACTTGATCCTTTGTATAAAATGCACACTTGAATTCCTCAAAGTACTACATAATAATATAACATATTTTGAATTAATTCCAACTATTTAATTATATGAGATATGTGTAAATATAAAAATAACTCATAAGTTAGAAATACATACATCGGTGGGAATCTTTAGTCGGCCCAAAGCAAGAGTATCTCGCATAAACCTCAACATGAAATACCCGCAATCTATTTGATTACGTTGTTGAGGACACTACATATGCAAAAAAAAATATGGATTATAAATCCTAAGTTTTATCAAGTGTCATCACTAATATAATAAAAAATGTGGTAATTAAAAATATACCGCCACTTTAATCCATGTAATGGAGTTGGCGCCCCTCCTTGAGGTTTGGATATCTCGTTGGGCCCGAAAGCTTGTAGGACGCTAATAAAATAAAAATGAAGCAATTAGAACAATTCACATAAACTAAGAAAATTTTTGAACATTCTCACTTACGTGTCAATTAGGACCTTCATATCCGGGTATGTTGTCCAATCATTTCCTAACGAGTCAAGATAATACACAATTTCTCGGATAGGATTGATTGCGAGCAACAACCAATGTCCACTGTAATGATTAGGCAAATGTTAGATGGTAACTTGGAAAATAATTATAATAGATGAATTTAGAATGAAATGCTAACCCGGTATTAAACGGTATAAAAAACAACTTCTCCGCATCTTTATTGTCCATGAGGATCCGAAGAACGTACTCCGTCACGGTATCCGGTCTACTTAAGATTAAAACTAAGTTGACGGTCGCGGGTGCTAAGAATCCGAATGACACGTCCAAACCATTGGGGCGCATCAATTTGTCATACAAAAACCTAATATAAAAACATCATTAACACCTCTTTTGAAACATAAAGTAAACCGGATTAACATAAAGTAAACATCATTAACATAAGTTGTTTAATTAATAAAACAAAGTAGACCGGATTTACCTAATATATGTATTGACAACGTTGACGCCGATTTCTTCATGACTAAAAACTTGCATGAAGTCTTCATTACCAATCATTTGGTCGTAATCAAAGCCGAAAATCCCTACCTCCATATGTAGGGTCCGAACACCTCCGGTCGGTATATCGGTCATCTCTAGAAATGTCCTGAGGCACGACCTATACTTGGTGGTAGTTTTTTTCCTAGCTACGGTCTTCTTAGCACCAGAACTTTTTACCCGTGCGGAGGCGTTGCTAACCTCCTTTTTTTGTTGTGCGGAGGCATTGCTAACCTCATTTTCTTGAAGCTACATGTCATATAAATAGTTAGATCAAATTAAGAATGTAACAACTTCCATGAATATATGTCATATAATTGTATATTACCTCTTTTCTTGAAACCGTGGACTCGGTATGCCGTGGAATCGCATTATCTTTTGATTTGGATTTTGTGGGAGTCTATTTAACATAACCAAGGAAAATATGTAAGTAAAATTTTAAGCATAAATTTTAAACTTTGAATATACACATTAAAGTTAACATAAGTTTTAAGCATACCTCATATCCTACGCATATGAGGTTTGTCGGCCATGCAACAAACGAACCTACTGCTTCGTGCACCGTTGTTGCATCCGAATCATCGCTAGGATATGGTAATGCTGCATTCGGCTCAACTGCAATATCAACTGATACCTTCAAACATCCAGCAGGGAGCTCTCTAGTGTGGAGTAATACTCCGCTAACGTTATGCACTTTTCCCTTGCCAACCATCCGATAGTATGGTGACGACAAATACAGCTGACAATGGGAAATGCCCTAAAACCAATAATAACAAGAAATCGTTAATGTGTATATATGTCAAATACATAATTTAAGCAAATAGTTCAATTTAAGACAATTATATGTAATTACCTCTGGAATGTTCGGCTGAAAGGTACAGTTGATACTGTCTTTATCCGAAGCATCTCTGTATACTGTTGATGCGCTAGCCTCTCTTTCTCTCCTCAATGCATCAAGCTCAGCTTGCATGGCTTCCAATCTTGCATGAAGCTCCCGATTACTAGGAGCCTTTCCTTTTTTAATACTCAGGGAGGTCGGAGTGACTCCAAATCCCTTACCCCTCACCCGACCATAATACTCAGGGACATCTAATGCCCGACTAAGTATGCCCTTAGTATCATCGGGAGATAAAGACTGAGATAGCTCCTCCTGAAAAATCAGATGAATACCGTATACTTGTCAAATATTTGTGTATTTGGGGTTTAAGTCCTTCATACTTGATATATGCATTGCTTCAGCTAGCACGGTGACACCACTATTTTGCATAGTACTCTTATCATCTTGTTCTTTGGTATAAAATGTGTATCCATTAATTGAATATGCGCTATGAGAAAACACATGCAAACTTGGACCATATGCCAAACATCTCAACCTTTCTGTTACCGAAGAAGGATCTGAAGAGCGCTTCAAATAAATATGATCCTTCAACCATTGTATGAAACTTTGATTGTGCTCTATAACTATCCAATTTTCATTTCTGTTCGGATTTAACCTTCGGAGTACATCCTTGTGCATTTCAACATATGGCTCAACCTCATTATTATTGTGCAGAACATACAAATGAACTTGATCCCGTTCATCCCTTGATATTGTCACAATTTTATTCCCAATTAATTTTTTACCTTCCATTTTGTCGAAAATCTGAGCTCTGGGGAGTCCAATCGATTGAACGTTAGACAAATATTCAGTACAAAACTCAACAGCTTCTTCAACAATGTATCGTTCAACAATACAACCCTCTGGTCGACTTCGGGATTTCACGTACCCTTTTAATATTTTCATATACCGTTCAGCAGGGTACATCCATCTCATATAAGCTGGTCCACACAACTGTGTCTCTTTCACAAGATGAACAACTAAATGAACCATTATGTCAAAAAAGACGGAGGAAAATACATTTCAAGCTCACACAAGGTAATTACAATCTCTTTTTGTAGTGTTGGTAAGATCTCGGGATCGATCACCTTACTACAAATTGACCTAAAGAAAAAACACAATTTAGTTATGGCACTTCTTACTTTTTCTGGCAAAATAGAACGTATACCTATCGGTAGAAAATGTTCCATTATAACATGGCAATCATGTGTCTTCAAATTCTTCAACTTGAGGTCTTTCATAGAAACAAGTCTTCTGATATCAGATGAGTATCCTTCTGGAACCTTAACTTCACTCAGAGACTTACACAAATTTTTTTTCTCCTTTCTAGATAAAGTAAAAGCAGCAGGTGGTAGATATGTTCGTCTTCCTTTCTTCACGGGTGCTAATTCAGTTCTCATTCCCATTTTTAACATGTCCTCCCTTGCTTTAAGGCCATCCTTAGACTTGCCTTTTATATTGAGTAATGTACCGATAACACTTTCAAATACGTTTTTTTCAATATGCATAACATCGAGAAAATGTCTCACGTACAAAGACTTCCAATATGGCAATTCAAAAAATATCGACCTTTTCTTCCACCCACCTTTCACAATCTTATGTGCAAAAGGCTTGCCAAACTCAGTACGCACATCTTTCACCTTTTCAAAAACTTGTTCACCTGACAATGCGGGTGGAGCTCTACGATGTTCGGTGTCTCCATTGAATGCTTTTCTCCACCCACGGTAGTGATGTTTAGAATGTAAGAATCTACGATGACCGAGAAACACATTCTTCTGGCAAAGTTCCAATCGAATCGTATCGGTTCCGTCTTCACAAACAGGACACGCACGTTGACCTTTAATGCTATACCCAGATAGATTCCCGTATGCTGGAAAATCATTAATTGTGCCAAACAACATCGCCCTCAAATTGAAACTTTCTTTCCTATATCCATCATAAACCTCCACACCGTTCTCCCACAAAATCTTTAAATCTTCGATCAGAGGTGTCAAGTATACGTCTATGTCATTCCCTGGTTGTTTAGGCCTAGAGATTAACATAGATAACATCATGTACTTACGCTTCATACATAGCCACGGAGGTAGGTTATAAATCATAAGAATCACAGGCCATGTGGTATGTGAGATACTTTGAAGACCATGTGGGTTCATTCCATCAGTAGATAATGCCAATCGAAGGTTTCTTGCTTCTGATCCAAACTCAGGATAATCATTATCAATCTTCGACCACTGTGGTGAATCAGCCGGATGCCGATACTTTCCATCAATAATTCTTTCATCTGCATGCCAAGTAAGATGTCTTGCATCGGTTTCACTACGAAACATGCGCCTAAATCTCGGAATTATCGGAAAATACCATAAGACTTTTGCGGGAGATAATCTTTTCTTATATCGAGACAAACCGCATTTAGGGCACTCAGTTAACATTGCATATTCGTTACGAAACAAAATGCAATCGTTAGGACAAGCATGTATCTTATCATAGCTCATGCCAATAGAGCACAACATTTTTTTTGCCTCATAGGTTCGATTAGGAAGAACATTATCATCTGGTAGCATTTCTCTCATAAGGGCCAACAACTCTGTGAAACTTTTATCCGACCATCCATTGCCCGCCTTTAAGTTGTACAACTTTAATACCGCAGAAAGTCTTGAGAATTTAGTGCAACCTTTGTACAACGGTTTCTCTGCATCGCTTACCATCCTCTCAAACATTTCAGGACAATCATGAAGATCTTCTTCCAGTGCTTCTACAATCTCTTCAACTCGATCACAATCGTATGTTTCCGTGTCTTTGTCGTATGAAGCATAGGTCGTATTACTTTTTCCACTCGATTCAACATTCTCGTTAATTTTCTCACCATGAAATATCCAACACTGATAACTTTGATCAATTCCATGCCTCAGCAAATGCGATTTCAATCCATGTGCGTCAACCTTACCAATATAACAACAACGCAAGCAAGGACAATGCATTCGTCTGGGGTTTTCAGCGTGTTGAACAGCATACTTAACGAATTCCGCAACCCCACTCTCGTACTCTTTGGTCATTCGATCGGCACAGATCCATGTTTTATCCATGGTTTTCCTACTTATTAAAGTAAACAATTAATCCAGACGAAAATACATAACTAAGGTAGTATCTTTGAATATCCTAACAATTATAAAGTTCAATTCATTTTAAACTTCAAAAACCTATACATAACCAATGTTAATATAAACTTCAATAACGTATCCGATACGCCAATATACCAACTTTAATTACCTCATCACTTTCATTTTTTATATTACAAGAATCAAACTTTTTCTATTACAATATACCTATAACTATACCTATAACACGTTAATTTTTCTATAACAATGTACCTTATGAACTCAGTTTTTACAAACTCAGTTTTCTAATCAAACATAACAACAACAATGTACCTTATTGTTTTCCTTACAAACATCAACATTTTTCTATTGTCAACTTCTAAACTCAGTTTTTATGAATCAAAACAACTTCAACAAGAATAATACACTAAACTCAGTCAACAAGATTATGCACATTCTCAACATTAGTAAACTACCGCAAGATTATAAACATTCTCAACAAGATTATAAACATTCTCAACATTCTCAACAAGATTATACAGTAGAAACGAAGAAATGAAGAAATATTGAAGAACATACCGCAAGAAATGAAGAACAGTAGAAACGAAAAACGAAGTCAACACCCAAATGTCGAGACACGTACGATTCTTCAAACACGTTCAATGATTGAAACCGAAAAATGGAAGTGTATTCGTGTTCGCTGTTATTCATAAGTGATTCATTAACATTTACATTTCAATTTGAATTTACAACTAATAGTTTCATTTCTAACTAACTTCTTAATTTCAATCTACATTTGTCTAATTCATGCACTCTCCAAAGTAGTTTATTTTGTGCACAAAAACCAAATCCACTATCACTAAGGACATCAATTTTACCAACACAAGTTGGGAACAAAATTGTTTATCATCCTCTAAGGAAGAATAATAAAGTGTTTTCACCCAATAGATGTGTGGGGAAAATAGAGGCATCACTTAAGTGGGAAAAGGGTTATAAGAATGTTGAGGTTTTCAGTAAGGAACATCTTGCTGTGTCCTTGGCTTATGATGTTGCTCAACTTTCTACCAAGTTTACCAAAGAAAGAGGTGCTTTCACGGTTGCTTTGTCTGGTGGATCTTTGATCAAGTACCTTAGGTGAGTATTATCAATGTAAAATTTGTCTCTCTAATCTTGAATATAAGCAAATTAAATCGAGCAATTTAGGAACATTAAGCGCTTTGTCAAAAAAAATTGTATGTTTCGATTTCAGGAAATTGGTTGATTCGCCATATGCTGAAACCATAGATTGGTCAAAATGGCATGTTTTCTGGGTTGACGAGAGGGTTGTCCCAAAGGATAACTTAGAAAGTAATTATAAGCTTGCCAATGATGGATTTCTCTCCAAGGTAGTTAATTCATGTGCTTTGTTTATTACAATATCATAGGTGCTAAGTTTAATGATGTCTCTTATTCTAATCACATTCTTCTGTTAGGTGCCAATTCCCCCTCTCAATGTTTATTCTATTGATGATTCCCTACCACCTGATGGAGCAGCAGATGTTTATGAGACAACCCTTAGACGCTTGGTTACTAGCAATGTGATAGCCACATCAACCAATGGGTTACCAAAATTTGATCTCATGCTTCTAGGTATGGGTCCGGATGGACATGTTGCATCTTTATTCCCGGGTCATCCTCTTCTCAATGAGGATCAGAAATGGATTTCTTTCCTCAATGACTCACCAAAACAACCACCAGAGAGAATCACTTTCACATTTCCAGTGATCAATGCTTCTTCCAATGTAGCAATGGTGGTTACCAGAGAATTCACAACAAGTTCAAAAGATGGAAGAAGAGGAAGAGCATTAGAGCAGAACGTACCGTATTCAAGTGATCTCCTTGCGCTGCAACCTTCGATTCAACGTTCGCAAGAGCAAACCCCCACTTCGAAGGATCTCCTTGCGCTGCAACCTTCGATTCAACGTTTGGCTTGATTGGAGCTTAGGGTTAGGTTTCAAGAGGAATTTATGGCGTTTTGTGGTTTAGCTAGAGAAGAGGAACTGATAGGGTTTCAACGTTCGCAGGAGGGAAAACAAAAGAACAGAGAACGAAAATTGAAATAGAGTCTGAAATTTTATTTTAATTAGACCTTAGACAGCGCTTTTGTGGAAAGCGCTTTCTAAGGTATGCCTTAGACAGCGCTTTCCAAAAGCGCTTTCTAAACCCCCCCTTAGACAGCGCTTTTGGTTTTAATTTTTTTTTAATTTAAAGACTTTAGACAGCGCTTTATCAAAAGCGCTGACTAAGGTCTATATTTAAAAGCGCTTTCATTATTTTTTTGGAACATTTTCCGTGTTTTATTTTAATTTTAACCTTAGACAACGCTTTCTTTTAAAAGCGCTGTCTAAGATGCGCTGTTAAAAGTCATTTTTGGCGTAGTGAGTAGAACAAGACCAACGTAGGTCAAGCAGGATATGTCACCTGCCTGAGAGATATGGATATCTCATAAAGGTGATATATTACTCATGGATAAAGATGAGCCTGTGACCTACTCATGGAATCTTCGTTTTGATGAAACAGTAAAACAATATGGATTCATCAAGAACGAAGATGAGCCTTGTATTATATGTAGATGACATATTACTCATTGGAAACGATATCCCTACCCTGCAACATGTAAAGTCTTGGTTGGGGAAATGCTTTTCTATGAAGGACCTAGGTGAAGCAGCCTATATATTAGAAATCAGAATCTATAGAGATAGATCACAAAATGCTTGGCCTAAGTCAGAGTACATAGAAAAAGTGTTGAGACGCTTTAATATGAATGATTCCAATGGTTATGTGTTTTGCTTAAATGGTGGCGCTGTGAGCTAGAAAAGTTTAAAGCAAGATACAATTGCTGATTCTACAACCGAGGCCGAGTATATTGCTGCCTCAAGTGCAGCAAAGGAAGCTGTTTGGATCAAAAAGTTCATTAGTGAACATGGCATAGTCCCTAGCATTGTGGATCCCATTGGTCTCTATTGTGATAACAATGGTGCTATCGCACAAGCTAAGGAGTCTAGATCTCACCAACGATCCAAACACATACTTAGGCATTATCATCTCATTCGAGAGATAATAGATAGAGGATATGTGAAAATATGTAGAGTACCTACACTTGACAATATTGCTGACCCACTGACAAAGCCTCTTGCGCAGCAAAAGCATGATGGCCATACTAGATCAATGGGCATTAGGGGTATGCCTAATTGGCTCTAGTGCTAGTGGGAGATTGTTGGTGTAAGCCCTAGAGGCCAATACTTTTGGTACTTGTATCGAATTATTTATTAATAATAAAAGGATTTTTCTTTATTACGTTTGTTTAATAAAGTCCCTAGAATAGTTAGTCCGTTTAATGCATCAAGTGTGACTTGATCATGAGACCACATTAAACATAAGGACACTATTCTTAAAGTATCCGTAGTCGAGCTTTATTGTGAAGTGGGATAACATTAAAGCATTAAGACTATTATGTTTGTAGACTGATGATCACATCTCATGGATCATGGATAAAGAGTTATCAAGTCTTAAACATAGGTATGAATATTAAGATTAATATTTATACCGGATTGACCCGCTATGAGAATACTATATAGAAAGTTATGCAAAGTGTCATAAGTTATTCTCGTGGTGATAATAGTGTATGCCACTCTTCGACCTGAAACCACTATGGACCCTAGATATAGAGTCGAGTGCTTTGTTGCTGATCCAACATTGTCCGTAACTGGATGACCATAAAGACAGTTGATGGGTACTCCACAAAGCATACTGAGGGACATGAGTGACCTAGATGGAATTTGCCCATCCTGCGTAACAGGATAAATGTCTATGGGCCCAATATTAAACTGGACAAGGATGACACGGTCTATACCTTGTGTTCAATATAGACATAAGGGCAAAGAGGTAATTATACACATAATTACTATCACAGGAGGTTTTGTCAGATCACATGACATTTTCGTGACTTGGGTAGCAGTGGTGTGTTGCTAGATACCGCTCACTATTTATTATGTTAAATGCGTGATTTAATATAATTGCCAACGTCGCGAAAACCTACAGGGTCACACACAAAGGACGGATTGATGAGAGATAGAGTAACTAAGGAACATCGTAAGGTACGGTGTACTTAAGTAGAATACGAAGTATGGTAAGGTACCAAATACTTCAGTGACTTGGGCATATTATGAGATATGGGACAAAATACACTTAAGTGGGCTTTTTGGCTTGAAGCCCACACAAGTGGTTCTATAAATAGAACTCTTGTGCAGAAGCATTGTATGGGAATACAACACAACTGAAGAGTTGGAATTTCGTATCTCTCTTTCTCTCACTCAAAGCCTTCATTCATAACAGCTAGCACTGCGATTGAAGGAATCCGTTCGTGTGGACTGAGTAGAGACGTTGTCATCGTTCAACGTTCGTGATCGCTCCGTGGATTTATATCCAAAGTTTTGATCGTTACAAGAGATCCGCACCAAAGGTTTGAATCACCACAAGAGATAAAGATTCTATCACTGATCATGCCCATTAGTAAGGATCACTAAATGGAGAAATTTTTAAATTCCGTTGCACCTTGGATGGCAATTCTTCTGCAGAAACATCATGTTGCTACTTCTGAAGACGGCTCAACTAGCCTAAAACCAAAGGTTGAATCGACCATAGTTAAAGATGATGAAGCCCTTGGAAACTCCAAGGCTCTAAATGCTATTCTCAAAAGGGTTGATAAAAACATGTTAAGGTTAATCAATACATGCTCATAAGCTAAAGAGAAATGGGAGATTCTCAATTCTGCTCATGAAGGATCATCAAAAACTCATATGCCAAAGCTCATATTAACAAAGATTGAAAATATGATAATGAGAAAGAAACCTTTGGCGTCTTCAAGGTTTACTCTGGTAAGTATATTAGTAAAAGTGAGTCTGATAATGAGGGATTAATTAAGGAAGAGATAGATGAATCTGATAAATCTGTGATCATCAAGTGGGAAGAAGCATGCAGAGAAATCGAGAACCTAAAGAAAACTGTAGGGGAGCTTCATCAAGAAAATCAAAATATTTCTACTCTAGTCACTAGTCAGGGTGAAGATATTTATGTTCTAACATCCAAGCTGGATGAGTTAGCAGGGTTTGTAAGAGCTCAAGACTTATCAAATAGAATTATGGAAGATGAGAAGAAGTCAAGAACTGGTGTTGAAATTTTAAAACACATACAAGTGGAAGAGAAGAAGCCAAGAAACTTTGTAGCCATAGGATTTGACTACAGTCATGTGAACAAAAAGAATCACATGTTCTAACATCTAGCTTAACATGCACACCGCCATCGTAAAGGCTACACTAAAAGATGCCATCATTATGGAAAATATGGGCACATAAGGCCAAATTGTTACATACTATATGGATTTCCATAACACCATAGGAAAACAAGGTTTAAATGGAAAGAAAAGAAGGTTCAAGTGAAGAAGGTGTGGAAACCCAAAGTTGAAGTTATAAGTCTTATAACGCATACTTCTCTTAAGGTATACTCTAGAGAGGATTGGTATTTTGATAGTGGATTTTCTAGACATATGACAGGGGAAAGGTCGTATCTTAAAGAGCTACAACCTTACTCTAATAGCTATGTCACCTTTGGTGATGGTGTAAAAGGCAGAATCAGGGGAAATGCAAACTAGTATATTCTGGCCTACCTTGCCTTGATAATGTGTTGTTGGTGGAAGGTTTGACTTCCAACTTGATGAGTATTAGTCAGCTATGTGATCAAGGCCTTAAGGTTAGCTTCAAAAATCAGAATTTGTTATTTCCATCCAAAATCAAGGAGTGGTTATGAAAGGCTCAAGGTGATAACTATTATCTATGTATATCTATGAACAAAAAGCATCCCTCAACTTGTCCAATGGAAAAAGTTGATGAGACCAAGCTTTGGCACAAAACTTAGTCACCTCAATCTCAAGAGCATGAAGAAGATTGTTTCAGGAGATGTTGTGAAGGGATTGCCTAAACTCAAGATTGAAGAAGGAAAAGTGTGTGGGTAATGCCAAATAGGCAAGCAACCTAAGACGCCCTACAATAAGCATCATCATCTTTCCACCAAAAAAGTTATTGAATTACTGGATATGGACTTAATGGGGCATATGCAAGTAAAGAGCCTATGAGGTAAAATGTGTCTTTTTATGTGTGGAAGACTTATGAAGATACACTTGTTAAAATTAATTAGAGAAAAGTTTGACATGTTTGTGGTATTCAAAGAGATGTGTCAACTCCTGCAAAGAGAGAAAGGGATTTGAATTGTTAAAATTAGAAGTGACCATGGTACTGAGTTTGAGAATTCAAAATTGTCTGCCCCAATAACACCTTAGCAAAATGGGTTGGTAGAAAGGAAGAACAAAACTCTACAAGAGTCAGCCTGAGTTATATTACATGCCAATAAACTTCCATATTGTTTCTAGGAAGAAGCTATGAACACAACTTGCCACATTCATAATAGAGTGAACATCAGATCCGGAACCAAACAAGCCGTGTATGGGTTATGTAAAGGGAGAAAGCCAAATGTCAAGTATTTCCATGTCTTTAGAAGTAAGTTCTACATTCTGAAAGATATATAGCAAAGGAGAAAGTTGGACCCAAAGAGTGAGGAAGGTATATTCCTTGGTTACTTCACAAATAGCAGAGCGTATAAAGTGTATATCAAGCGCTCCAAGGTTATGATGGAATACATTAATGTGGTTATTAATGAAACTCCTGAAGGTAAGGAAGAAGAAGAAGAAGATGAAGTTCCTCTTCAACAAACTAATGTATCAACCAATGTCCCATCAAAGGACTCTGACATTGTGCATGAGATCACTAATTCTGATGATCTTCAAACCAACAATGGACCATCAATCAGAGTTCAGAAAGATCATCCCCTAGAGAAAATAATAGGAAGTATGAATGAAGGAGTGGCTACAATATCCAGAGAAAGCATTTCCAACACATTATTTATCTCTAAGATTGAGCCTAAAAACATCAAGGAAGCATTGATTGATGAATTCTGGATCAATTCCATGCAAGAAGAATTGGGCTAGTTTGAAAGAAATAATGTATAGGAGCCAGTACCTAGACTTGAAGATGTGAATGTCATTGGTACCAAGTGTATTTATAAGAACAAATATGATGAAAGTAGGATTTATGACTATGGCATATTGTACTCTCATGATTCAAATCCTATTCTATTAGGTTACTGGGATGCAGATTAGGCCGAAAGTGCAGATGACATAAAAAGTACTTCAGGTGGATGTTTCTTTCTTGGAAACAATATGATCTCTTGGTTTAATAAAAAGCAGAATTGTGTCTCTCTATCTACTGCTGAAGCTGAATACATTGTTGCTGGAAGCAGTTGTACTCAATTGCTCTGGATGAAAGAGATGCTAAAAGAATACAATGTTGAAGAATATGTCATGACATTGTACTGTAACAAACTGAGTGCCATCAATATCTCAAAAAATAATGTTTACAACATAGTAGAACTAAGAATATTGGCATATACCATCATTTCATTAGGGATCTTGTGGAGCATAAAATGGTCAATTTAGAGCACATTACAACTGACCAACGACTTACTGACATATTTGTTAAACCTTTAGATATCGTTCGTTTTGAACATTTGAGAAGTGAAATTGGTGTGTGCATATGTGAAGTCCTATAAGCCAAACAATCTCTCTTATTCTCTATGATGCACGTTCATTCAGGGTGATTTATCAGTTTCCAATCACTCCTTATATGTAGACTTTCAATACTGTCAAGAAAAAGGGTCGTCTAGCCTTATTTTTCTCTATGAAATCTACTATTTCTTCTACCCTGCACAAGTGTTTTTTTGTTCAACATGAGTCAGAACCAAGACAAAGCTAAGAAGAATTCCTCTAGTTTTAAGAGAACTGAGGAAACTAAAGAGAAGAAGATCAAGAAAGACCGTTCCTCTTCCCATGCAAGTGTTGAAGGACCACATGGTGGACCATAAACTAAAACAATTACTACTGGGAGGACTTTAGTTACTAGGATACAGATTATGACAAAGGCACATGTGCAAGATAGTGGCTCAGATGCAGATGATGATTGGGCCACCTTCATGAACTCAAGAGGATGGACTGAAGACCAAATATGAGGAGAGTTGTCTCCAATAGATTCTGTGTAAGTATGTTTGTTTTATAATATGTAAAATGCTTCATAACATGTTTATATTGGTGTGTTCAAACTGAAGATTGTTGATTCTAGTTGTTTTTCATAATTTGGTTTTGTATGAGTTAACATACTAACGTATGCTTGACTAACTTCTAGATGTCCAGTTAAAGACCTTACCCTTTGCCAAATCATGGGGAAAAGGGGGAGTAATGGTGTTGCTTATGCAACATGTATTTGTTTAGTAATAACTATATAGGAAGTACTAATGTTGTGCTCCATGATGGAGCATCATGCATGACATCTGGTCCTAGTCCTTGTATTTGTGAAAACATATCTATATGTGTTAGTAGTATTCATTGATATCAAATACTAACTGATTTTGTGTGCATGATTAAGTATGTGAATGATTGTATACTGATATATGTTAGTTAGTAGTATTGTATGCTCTTAACTATGTGGTACTAGATTCATGCATGAATAAGTCTATGAATGATTGCATGGTTGTCTGTTAGGTTTGGAGCAAACTGAATGGACTATGTGTAAGCTTCTGAATGTTGATGCTTATGACTTTTGTTGCTGCTGGTGCTTAACTATGATACATAAAGTTGTTGTTGTTGAAATGCTCTGAAGAACCAATACATCTATTGGTTGTCACTTATTCTTATGGAAAAGTGCTATTTATCTTGAAGAGTCGTTTTGTCACAATTTGCCAAAGGGGGTTGTTGTTCCCATTGGATTGGCCCTTTGGATTGCCTGCATTTAGCAAAACAACAACTCCGAGAAGTGTCCAAGTATTCAAGATTGGTCTAGATTGCTAAAGTTGTATGAAGCTGCAGAAAAGACGCACGTTATGAGCGATGCTCCAACATGTTGGTACGACATTTGGGCCTTATGCAACAGGCACCAAAATGCTGCATTTTGGAGTGTGTTCTGTAGAAGATTTATTAAAGATTTTATTGTTATTGATTTAACAATAGGTTAGGTTATTTGTTTGACAGATGGATGGAGATTGATTAGGTTTTAAATGAAGATTTAAATTTTAATTTTAATTAAAACAAGTCATATATTGTTGGAGATATTCAAGGAGAAAATCAAATACCGAACAAATTCTGCATTAATTCTGGATGAATTCAAAGATACTATCCAAGGAGAAAGGCCCATAATTACCTTTCTATATAAGGGGATCAAACCTACTTTGGAAAGCAAGCACCCACATTGAATATCTTAGAGTGTTAGGTTTTATTTCGGGTATTCCATGATAATGCCCTAATAGAATTAGTGTTGGATATTTATGTACACCTTAATGTTTCAATAACTTGGCATTGTTAGTTTGTCTAGTTGAGTTGTAATCAACATTGTTATGCACACCTCAATGTTTCAGTAACTTCGTATAAAAGGTTTGTCTAGTTGAGTTGTAATATTCAACACTCTCTCATCTTGTGAAGATTGAATTTGATTACTAGGGTTTAATGGTTGTTTGCCCATGTCATTAGGTTTGTGGCAGATAAGAAAGTGAGTAGGTTCTCATATTTATGGGGAGGCTCTAAATAGAAATTTATTGGATAGTGTTAGGAAGAGGAAGATGCATTTAACAACATAGGGTTTGTTATTGCTTGTAAGTCTAAATGTACTAAAGTACTAATAGTGAATTTCCTTTCTTGGATTGTGGACTCAGCCCCTCAGATGTAGGAATAGTTTCACCAAACTAGGTAAATAATTAATAGTGTTCTTTATTTCTTTTATGTTCCATCATCTATTACTTGTTAGTATAGTGGTTTTGGTGTAACTTGTCGAGCCTGTTGCCGAAACGTCGAGTTCGACATTTGTCCTCTGAGGAATAAAATTGCATCCCTCTTAGTTGTCCCTAAGAATCCTTGTTGATATTTCTTTGTGAACAAATAGAACGTTTCACTCATGCTACCTAATCCAATCGTCTTCTTCGTTAGTAGGTCATGGATTATGCAACAATTTTGATCATAAGTCATAGTACAATGTAGATCACAAGTTAGTCTATGAATGTAAATCAAGTTACAGTTAGAAGCATATTATGTAGTATCAAATTTTTAGATAAAGAGACATCTCCCATGCAATCAACAAGTGTGGATGTTCCAGTAAGAGTAACAATTTGAAAAGGATTTATCATTTTCTTAATGTTTTTCTAAACAAGTGGTAAATAAGTCATGTGATGTGATGAACCACTATCAAGTATCCATATATGATTTTTATTTATATTACAACTCATGGTATTGAGGTGAGGTGCTTGGTTTCTAGTGCGAGTTCCATGAAGAGCATGCCCTATTGTGGACTCTTCTACATTATCTCATTTTTCAACTTGTGCAAAATTTGCATTTTCCGATCCTTCATGTCTGTTGTAATATCTTTGAGTTCTATGGATTCCCAATTTGTAGGGTATCCAATAATTTCAAAGCATTTATCTTTGACATGTCTATTCTTACCACATCGGTCACATTTGAATTTCGAGTAATCATGCCACTTTGATTTATCATGTTTGGATGAATAAAAGGCTGAACCTGGATCAGTCTTACTTTGTCTTTTTGTTTCAGTTGTAAAATTTGACTCCTCTCGTTGTATTTGATTGAAAACACGTCGTAGTGGTGGTAAAGGATCATAGTTGAGAATTGTGCCTTTGATGTGAGCGAATTGGTCAATGTCTAGACCTCCAAGAAATAGATGAGCGTGTTGATCCTCATCTCTTTTGTTAAATATTTGGAAGCTCCACAACTGCACTCCAATATCGGTTTTAGTTTATCAAGTTCATCAAAAACACTTTTGAATTGAGTGTAGTATTTTTTACACTCATGTCATACTATTTCTACATCAGACAAATGGTGTGCCATAATTGATGGATGTGTGGCATGTTGATATGGGAAAATCGTTCTTCAAGATCGATTCGTATGTCGCGAGTAGTTGAGGCGTGAGAGATGTTACCATGGAGGGTTGGTATGGCATTAATTATCCATGCCATCACCATGGAATCAAATTTCTCCCAGCTTAAAAAATCTACAGAATTCCGTGGTGATTTCTTGATTGAACCATCAATAAAACCTATCTTTACTTTTGCATGCAGAGTTGTTTTCATGGCTTTAAGCCATGTGCAAAAATTGTTTCCTATCAAGGTTGCAGAAACAAGTGGTGTTCCTAGGTTATCGAAATTGTTCAGAGTATATGCAGGGTTGGGTGGGATGATGATGTGTTGAGATTGTTCCTTCTCAGTTTTATCATCGTCGTGATCTTCCCGCTCGAATTCCATATTAGAAAGTGAATTGGGAAAACTCTTTCATGTATTTTCCTTGAAACAAATGGTTACATATGGTTGTTTAGATATGTTAATGTAAGCCTTTAAAGTAGTAACTAGGTGAATTAAGATAGCCACAAACTAACAAACATAAAAGTGAAGACATGATAAACTTTTAGCTTAATTTGGTTACGATAAAACCTAATCTCTAATAATTTCCATCCTAAATCAAGAAAAATATGGATGATTAAAGTGAGGCACAACCATAAATTTCTAGAATTCATATTTTTCCGACCACAATGAAAGAATGCATCTTCTTCTATACCACATATGAAATACATAGTCGGGGCGACCCGACCATATTGTGATGATGACGTAAAGATAATGTAGGAATAAAATCATGACAAACAAATCAAAAGAGGAACTTTATATTTTCTGGAATGCATGTTTCTAGATCCAATTCTAGAATTTTGATGTTTCATATAATTATTATTTGTTTTTGAAGGATCCAAGGGTATGCACTTTTAATAGTGCTAGTATCATTTATATAATTAGATCAAATGAAGACATCTTTTGTATTAGAGTTGAAGATGTGGCTTTTGATGGTGGGTTCATTGGTCATTTGACGAGAGAGTTATATATATATATATATATATATATATATATATATATATATATATATATATATATATATATATATATATATAATGGATGTGGAGTGGTGCGGTTCATTGAAACCCGGTACCATCCAACTTTCTTGGATGTGTAATTTCTTTTCAACCGACCAAATGAATAATAGTGATTATAGTACTCTTGTAAATAAATTTCGAGTCATAGTATCTATTGTGTCCTAAATAATTGTTTTTCTTAAGATAAGACAATATATATAATTTTATTAGTCTAAATAATAGTTTTTCTTAAGATAAGATAATATATTATTTTATTAGTCTAATTAATAGTTTTTCTTGAGATAAGACCATTATATTGAGTCCAAAATAAGAGATAAGATTATTAGCATATTGGTTTTCTATACAAAATTTTTTTTTTTTAAATCAACCTATTTTGATGACGCTCCATACATGATTAGATTTAATCAATAACAATTATAAATTGAAAACAGTCAATTTAAATCATTTTCAAAAACTTAAATATTTTAATCACGTAGGGTATCAAAAACTTGGATGAGGTTGGCGTTTTCTCCCTCTACCGACAGCTACAATTTAAATCTCTATCTCACTACACTAACTAATCCTTTAATCCTTATCTTCTTTGGTTTATCTTTAGAAGATGAAGCAAGAAATTGTATTTATCTACCGTATTAATTGTATGTAAGTTTTAGTCTATAGTGTTTACTTACCATAGGAGCATCACTAATGAAATTATTGTATGTTTTAATTCCCTCAAAAGCTTCATGGGTGGTATGAAAAATAATGCAAAATAAAATTGTTACAAAAGATGATTCATATAGACGTGAAGCTAGCATGGAACAAGATTCAGTGACATTGTTTTGATAACTTTTAACATATTTTTTAAATATAAAATAGAAAGGAAAAAGGAAAATTAAGATGAGAGAGTTGTAAGGGAGGGTGTGAGGAAAAGTCATGTGCACTTGGCGAGTTAAAGTTACTAAAATTCAATTAGGTAGGATGGTAAAATTAACTTTTTAGTCCATCGTGATAAACTATTAAAATACATATCATAATAATAGGTTAATAAGTTTTCTAACAATTTATACAATTATCCTTTAGATTTTCTAATTACACTTGTGTTTTTTATGATTTTCTTAAATATTCAAAAAAATATAAAATTATTGATTAGCCCAAATAAATTTTTTGAATATAAATTATAAATTATATTATTTATTTATTTAATTAAAAATAAACAACGTAAAATTATTTTGTATCCCTAGTCCACCAACGTAAGCAGAATTAGGCAATGCAACAAAGCGTTAATTCACGAGCCAGTATTCGGGACCTCCTATCCTTATTCAATCAACATAAGTACAACAATTTTCTTAGGTTTAACACATAGACTAATGGTCAGTATTTCCTATGTGTCCAAAATCAGATTAAAAGAGTATCTCGCATAAAAAGTATTACGAACAAGAAGTAATTGAATAGAATTATAAGTCAGAATACTCATGCAATATCAAATCAAACATATGTCCCAACAATATGGAAACATGTCCATCAAACACAACCTAACCTAGAGAGATTTAGCTACTCATAATTCAAAATACAATACCAAAAACAATTAAAAATGTTTGCATATGAATTCCCTTGAAGGATTGACCTCCAATGGCTTCCAATGCTCTCAAAGATCACCTCTGGTACTATAAACTCGTACTCCTTGTGTAGAAATTTGTAGCCCTTGAAAAACTTTCAAAAACCCCTTATAAAATCCTTTAGAATTGATCAGAACGCGTCAGAATAGCCTAGAAAAAGGGATCATCGCAAGATGCAGCTTACACATCCTTATGCGCGTGATTATTCCAGTGGTTGCACGATTTTGCTCTCTTTTTCACTTGACTTTCACTAAGTTCCTATTTCTTCACACTTAGCTATTTTTTCTCCTCCTTTGATTTTTCTTCTTCATTTTTTCTCATCTTTAACTTGTTTTGATTCGTTTCTTTGGCCGAAATCATGCAATGACGGGATGTCATCACAACCCCTAACTTGAATCATTACTTGTCCTCAAGTAACTTGCCTGCAATTGCACATTTCAAACAGAAAAACGAATGACCATCACCAATTGTGTTATCTGATCATCATTCCAGTTCCCGGCTTCAATCGAGCAAATTTGGAAAAGTTCTTCCAACACAACAAGTACTCAACTTGTCTCTCAACTCACTGATTTTTCACTCGAATTGACGAGGTAATCACACAATCAACGTACACAAGAATTTTACCATAATTTTGTAAATTTTTTAATAAAATCAATCAAAGTCCTCTAAACACATAGTTTTTGAGGTCTTTTAAGGTTGTAATGGGACTTATATCAGGGTAGGATAATTTGGGATAGTATGCTTAAACCTTTGGAGTTAAGTACCTAGTTTTCCTTATTTTATCATATTCATTTTCATATCAACTCTTACTTAATTACTTTGTTACTAGAGATTAACATTTTATGGTCTTAAACATTTCTTTTCTCATTTTTTGAAGAAGTTTCTTTGACTTCTTTATTTTTTCTCATTTTTATTTTTGAATTTTTGACCAAAATCTCTAAGTACACCAACCCCAAACTTAAACTTTTCTCACTTCCAAGAGTAACCCCAAACTTATTCTTTTGCATATGACCAAGGAACTAAATTTTCTACCTGATTCCAAAGAGAGGGTGTAAAAATTTAATCTTTCAAATCAATTAGCTAATAGATGTGGCTATGTCACTGAAAGAAAGGACTTAGACTCAAAGTGGTTAGCAAAGGATATAAACATAATATACGGGTTAGTTTGAAAAGACTCATAGTTTACCATAAACAAGTGCTCCAATGTGTATTCATCAAACCAATAGATTAAATCAAAAATAATGAAAATTCTAAATAGCAATTATATGGATGCTCTCATAAGAAAGAAAAGAAAACAATGGATTTTTTTGCTCAAATCTTACTAGTTGAGGTATCTGGAGGTTGAGTACAAGGTAGTTGGTTGTTCCTTTCTTCCTCAACTCTCAATCCGCAAGAAACTTTCTTGATGATCACCTTTATTTTTTATGATGCTTATGGTTCATCTGTTCACTGCTAAAATACAACTTTGTAAATCTGAAAGAAACAGCACCAACAAACTTGTTTATTAAAGACAAACATAAATTTATTGGTACAAAGGGGAACCAAGTATTGTAGTTAATACTATAGATTTACTTGCGAGAGTGACTTGTTGGATGTAAAAGGGAATCGTAAAAATTAATACAAATTCAGAAAACTCCAAATTAACACGTCGTTGGAGCGAAAAAAATGTCTTGCACGTCTTGCATGGTGTTGTTGAAGTCTTGGTTCTGTTTGGTCCACTCTGCCCCCTTTTGATTGATGGTGATGCTTGAGAGGAGTGACTTCGTTTTGGTCTATCTTTGGGAGAAGTCTGATAAACTTGGAGAGGTCAAAAAGTGGCATTTGACTTTTTCATATGAGGATTCATGAATGAGGTGATCAACCAGTGGCATTTGGTCTATCTCAGAAGTGAGTTCGAAGAATCAAGATAATCAACATATGGCAGCTGATTATTCTTGAGGAAAGCCTGAGACAAATTACTTTTGAGCAGAAAAGTAGTAAGTTGAAGACAAAAGGAGGTGTTTTCTATTCATCTCTTGGAGCTTGTGGCAGGAGTTCTGAGCTATCTATGGAAGATTATCTCTTGTAATGGGATGAGAATGTATATGTCCCAATTTATGTCTGATTTCTTTAGCATCAAGCTGGTGACTCAGTGATATCTGAAGATTATCAGATGGTGTTCTTTGTTTTGTTGTGAAGGATGTCCTAACTTATGTTAGAACATTTTGTGAAGTGGTTTTCTGTTCTGGTTAGAAGAGAGATTGACACAGAGTATGGATGTGTTCAGCTAAGAGGTTTGAACAGAGGGTGTGCTCTTGAAGACATGAAGATGCGTCTTATGTTTTCCATTCATCAAGTGGTTTGGGTTCTCCTTGAATCAGGAAGTTTGTAAAGGTCCAACTTTGGGGTGTTGGATATGTTCATATGTGATCTCCATGTTTCAGGAGGAGAGTTGATTGTTCATGACAGGGGGAGCTCTGTCGTTGCGTTGCAAGTAATCATCAAGCTTATGGTCTATGTGCTCTCAGATAACTGGGTATGGCACCTTGTTAGTTATTAGGATGATATGGTGTATGTCAAGGCTGAGTGAGCAGAAGAATGTCTGACCGGATGTCATGACATTGCCTTGGACAATACTGTTATTTCCTTCTGAATCTGAAAGTCATGAAGAAATATGGATGTGGTGTGTCTAATTATGACAAATTAGAATAAGCCTGAGTGTTACAATTGTGTGGTACAGGGGGAGTAACCATCTATTGGTGCTTGTGATTTTGGCTTTAGTGGTGCCAAATGTCAAGTTTCTACTGGAGGTACGAAAGTGGTCTTAGGAAATGTTGATAGGAAGAATACATGAAGAATGCAGGCAAAAGCCGCGTTGAATGTTAAGACATCGCGTGCAACGTGTCTGACTGCATACATGGAATAGTCTCCATGCACTGGAACTGTTGTTTTGGAAAAGAAACAGTCAAGAGCTATAAAAGGTATTCAAAGATAGTCTGAGATTTTATTGGTGATTCTCTGACTATTTCTCAGCAAATATTAATGAATCTTGACCAAGCATTTATTCCTACCGTTAATTCCTAAGCACGGGCTGGACTATTTAAAGGATGTAACAGCACTCCTCTTCTCACAAGAGAAACATTCCATTCCCTCTAAACCATGGGGTATGTTAAGGTTTGGGCAAACTGCGCCTGGATCTGGTTTTATGAAGGGTTCATTTACAAATGTTTAGCTAAAAAGGGGGAGAGAAATATTGTCCTAAGAATGTACCAGAAGCAAGCAAGCAAGCAAAATGTGGTAGCAAACAGAAGTTGGGCTTCAGGCACTAAAGTCACTAATTGTGTATACCTCTTGTGTCGTGTGATCTGAGTTAAGAAGACAGTTGTGTCTTGTGATCTGAGTTACATTGTCTATGTACTTAGCATTACATATTCTTCCAGAAGCCCTCCTGTTGAGGGGAAGGGTTGTGATGCAGCTGCATCTTGTACCTCTACTTCCTCATATACACCAACTTTGGTGTTTATGGTGGTGGAGATAATGACAGAGGCTTATTTGTTTTAGCTAAAATTTGCCAAAGGGGGAGATTGTTAATACCTTAGGATTGGCATTAATTTTGTAAACCAAATAATGTAATCATCTCTGTTGTTTTAATATGTTGGGTTGAAGAAGTTCAACATCTGGACCAACATGTCATGTACGATGTCACGACATCATGCCTGTGACATCGTACATGTGTAGAAAACTGAATTAATTAATTCAGTATATATTCTGGGATTAGTGAGGATATTTGGTGAATATCCTAACTTCCTTGTGGAGGTCTTAAAGACTCAATCAGAATATATAGGCTCTAAATATGGAGATATATATGGAGAGATTTTAGGAACTAAAAGATTGAAGACCTTATTTGTAGCAGAAATTTTCTGCTGACTTTGTAACAGCAAAGAAGAAGTTTGTTGCGATTTCTGAAGGCCCAAATCCAGTTGGGTGATTAGGTTATAAATAGCATATTGTAACCTAGTTTTTGTAAGCCTCTTAGAATGAAAAATTAGGGGTGTGTGTGAGGTAAACCTCCCAACCTGTGGGAAGGTTACCATGTGTTTCTCAGTGTTCAAAGCTGAGAGTATTTGTAACTCAAAGCCTGTAGGCAAGAGTTGTTATGGTCTTGAACGAAGCTGTGAAGCAAGTTCAAGTTGTTTAACATTACATTGTTTTTGTAGTGATAGGAATGGAAACTGGAGGTTTCTATCTAGGAGTTCCTAGGTATAGATTGCATTGGGTAGGGATTAAGTGAAGAGTTGTAAACGGAGGAGTTTAACTTTGAATTAATACTGCTGATAGTGGATCTTCTTCCTAGCTTGGTATGCCCCCAGAGTAGGTGATGTTGCACCGAACTGGGTTAACAATTTCCTGTGTTTGTTTTCCTTCTGCATGTTATAATCCTGTCTGCCTTAACTTAGCTTGTATTTCAGTCTGCTTATCAAGATAATATCAGACCTGGTACATAGCCTTCTGTCTGAATGTCAATCAGAATGTTTTGACATTCATCATTAATAGCACATACTGAATAATAGGCAAGTTGGTTTTTCTGCTTCAGTTCAGTATTTCAGTCTGGTCTCCAAGAGGATAACAGACCTGGCTAAAGGATCATTGTGAAACTGTCATGCCTTGACAGTTAGTCATGTATGCTGATACTGAAAGTAGAGTCTGGTTAGTCTTTTACAGTACAACAAATTTAGCACAGACTATTTTTCAGGAACATAACTGAATCAGCATGAGGTATATGTTCTGACTGTCAAACGGAATGTTGTGACATTCATTCCTGACAGCATGTGCTGAATTGTAGGGTGATTAGTTTTTCTGTTTCAGTAATTTTCTCAGGCTATTCTTCAGGAATCCAACAGCTGAGCTAAAATCCAGGAAACTAACAACTGTACTACATTAAATGAACCTAACAAATAGCCTATTTGTTAGCACCCTACTAAGTGGAAATTAGATTAACTTGTTCAACCTTTATTTTAGGAAATACAAGTACAAGGCCAGCAGACTGGAATAATGTAACAGATGATGTTCAAATCACTATTGAGACATCTTGCTGATTACTGTGTAGGAAAAAAACAAAAGTTAGTGCTATGGTTGATTTCTGCTGAGTCTTTCTACCAGATGCACAGAACTAGGTGTTCCTCCATTCTAGGGTGATATATAAGCAATGTCGTGACATCTGTGAACGTGAGTATATTAGTACAGGGTTTAATTTGTATAATTGTCTTGCTGTATTAGTTACAATGTTGGATCAGATGTCATGACTTGGAGTAGAATATTTGAACTCTGACTACGCCAGAATTACACACTAGATCTCAGATTTAATACTAATTCGCTGGATATTTGACAAAGTTTCATCTCTAACTTCTCTAAGAATATTTCCCTGTTACTTAGCACGATCTCTTGATGCCTGTTGAGTTTCTCGAAATTGAGTTGAGTCATCTTTATAAATTGGGCCAGGGTTTCTTCAAGTTGAGATGATGAATCCTCTTCCCATGAATGATCAGTGTTGATGTAAGTTTCTAGTTCATAATAATTTCCCGCAATCTTTTAAATTAGAGTTTCTGCTCCACGCTCCTTTGTATAAGCTACGAACTTTGCTAAAGTAGCCTTTATTTTCTCTTGCATGATTGTCATGACCTTGTCTCCAAAGAAAAAGAAAACTACATTAGTAGCACTGCACTAGATAAAAAATTAAAAAAAAAACTAAAAAGAGAAAGGATAGAAAAGGAAATTTAAGAAGAAACAAAAACAATTAATAACAAAAAAAATATTTACAATTGAAAATAAAAATAAAACAAAATTAAATATTGCACAAGCGTCGCCTTGTTGAAATTATCAACAGTCCACAGCAACGGCAGCAAAAACTTGATGACTTCTCATAAAGTGTAGCGATAATGTCGCAGTAATAAATAAGATTGAATCCACAGAGATTGCTATTTAACAAGACAAAGTTGTGCAATACGTAGAAAATAGTAAATTGGGGGGTTTTCACATTTGAATGTGAAAATAAAATAAAGATGTTTGACAGAATTACGAAGCGGTCAAGTTGTGTATAAAATCCTCTATTTCTCTATTATTGATGCTTAATGCATTACATGAATGATATTGACACTATAATCCCACGACGAATTAACAAAACTGCTATAACCAATCCCTTGTGATATAACTCAATAATCATTACTCAGAGTTTTCTATCCCTAGTCCACCAGCGTAAGCAGGATTAGGCAATACAACAGAGCATTAATTCACTATCCACTACTCGGGGTCTCTTATCCTTATTCTACCAGCGTAAGCACAATAATTGTCATAGGTCTAACACATAGACAAATGGTCAGTATTCCTTATGTTCCCAAAATCATATTAAAAGAGTATCTCACATAAAAAGCATTGCGAACAAGAGCAATGGAATAGAATTATAGGTCAAAATAATCATGCAATATCAAATCAAACATATGTCCCAATAATATGGAAACAGGTCCATCAAACACAACCTAACCTAGAGAAATTTAGCTACTCATAATTCAAAATACAACAAAAACAATTAAGAATTTTTGCGTATGAATTCCCTTGAAGGATTAGCCTCAAATGACTTCCAATGCTCTCAAAAATCATTTATGGTGTTGTAAACTCGTACTCCTTGTGTAGAAGTTCGTAACCCTTGAAAAAGTGTCAAAATACCCTTTAAAAGCCTTTAGAATGGATTAGAACGCGTCAGAAAAGCCCAAAAAAAGGGTCATCGCGCGTGTGATGACCTGCATCGTGTGCGCGATGCAGCTGGCACATCCCTATCGCGTGTGCAATGTTGTGTGATGATGCATATGATTATTCTAGTGGTTGCATGCTTTTAATCCCTTTTTCACCTGATTTTCACTATGTTCCTATTTCTTCACACTTAGCTATTTTTTACTCATTCTTTGGTCTTTCTTCTTCATTTTTGCTTCTCTTTAACTTTTTTTGATCCGTTTCTTCGACCGAAATCATGCAATGGCGAGATATCATCAACTCACTTACATCCAATTGCTTTTCTATGAGGTGGGAGTTCAGTTAATGTTCAAGTTCTATTCATCAAGAGTGAATTGTATTTTATCTTCATTGCATTAAACCACTCAGGATTTGCTAAAGCTTGCTTAGCTATGGTTGGTTCAGAAAGTACAAGAAAGGCCTTTGGTTTAGAGTTTCCAGTTTTTCCTTTTGTTATCATAGCATATTTGTTGGTAGGAAGTTTTATGGGCTTAGGTTGACTATGGAAAGAGGGTGATAAAGAATTAGGTGAGTCGGTGATGTTTTGAGCTAGTGGTGTTGAGTTGCTATGAGATTCCTTTCTGAGCAAGTCATTAATACAATCAAATTTGTGATGCTCGGTTGCATAACCATGATTAGGACTATGTGTATATGGTTGTGGTACACCAGTGGTGAATTATTTTGGTGACTCAAGTTGAGTTTCAGGTACTTGAGAGATGCTTTGGTTAGGCATATTTGGTGATGACTGATTTGTAAGGTTAATGCCTAACTGGTCATGTTGAGAGGTCAATGAGACAGGTGAAGAATTTTTTGCAACTGGATGTGGTTCATGTTGAATTTCATTTAGAGTAACTACATGTGTATGTACATGAGTTGTTCCTAATATAAGTAGGCTTAGAGGGTCAAAAATGTGTGCATCAATTGAGGCTTTGATAATTGGAACTTGTTATGATATAGAGTATGGAAATTATGCTTAATTGAAGACCATGTATTTTGATATATAAATTTCGCCATCTGGATCCATGCACTTGTGACCCTTATGTTGATTGTAGGGCCTCAGGTGAGGATAACATGAGCAACCAAATACTTTGAGTGTCTTATATGCAGGTTGCTTATGATGTAAGGCATAGAAGGTTGAGACATAGTTTGGTATAAGTTTAAAGGCATTAAAAGTATCATTTTTCTGTTTTAGCATGTAGATCTAGGTGTACCTTGTGTGAGCATCAACAAAAGAAACATAATAAGAGTAACCACCTCTAGATGGAGCTAGTGATGCCCCCATAGATCTGTATGAATCAGTTCATATGCCTTAAGATATGAAAGGGTGCACTAGAGTGGTGAACAAACAAAGACTCAAAAGATAAACCATAACATTAGGTATCTTCAAAACATGCAAACCTCAAAAGTGAGGTTTGAGTCTCCTTAAATAGAAATGTCTTCTAGGATTTTCTTCTTTGGATTTCATATTTGATTTCGTCCAAAATAATAGCAGAATCTTGTTGGATTTGATTTGCTTCATAAATCTCTCCAACAAAAGATATGGTTTATTATTAATTCAACTTCAAATTTAAATCTCCATTTAAATTGACTTGATCTTCAATAGTTGTCAAACAAAACACATAAACACATTATTATAATGCAACAATGAATCTGATTAAATCTTAACTACAATTTTGCTCCAAAATGATATCCATCATGACTTGCTGAACATGGCCAGATGTTGCACTGCACGTGTTGCAACATCGTGTTCCACATGTTACACCAGAGCATCCAAAAAGACTCTTCTTTATATAAGTCTTCTTAGTAGAGTAGTTCTTGGATCAAATCTTCCTTAAAGGTACATCCAGGTAGATCTTCTTTGACTCAAATAAATCTAAATCTTTTTAAGATGATTTTGGATTATTAATATAAACTTCTTTCCAAAAGAAAGCCTTTGGATCTACTGAAGAAGTCAAATCCATAACTCTTCTGAAGGACATCTGTAGATAGTCAGAACCCAAACCTCAAGCTTATTACTTAACTAGTTCTATTAATCACTTTAGTTAAGCATCTCTTGTTTAGCATCAACCTCAGATGTTGGAACACAAGTTTGCACATCTTATTCCACATGTTGCCTAAAGTACATCTTATTCATATGTTGTTTTACCTAATGCAGTCAATCCAAAAGAAACAACAATTGTGTGAAGTAATTCAGAGAAGAACAAATGTGATCACTTGCACCATAATCCACTGACCAAGATCCTAACGAAGTTTGGCTTAAAAAGTAAGTCATTTGAGTAATACCTGAAGTGATGTGGCTGCTAGTTTGATTAACAACATTCATTTTGCTAGGGTTCTGCAACAAACTTATCAGTTTCTCATATTGGTCTTTAGTAAAACCATAAGAATACTTTTCTTTTGTGCTTTTGGAATCATCAACATCATCTCTATCTTCAGCATGTTCCGGGGAAGTATTATTAGCTGGAGAGGATTTTCCATAATTGGGAGGAAATCCATGTTTTCTATAACATGTATCAATAGTATGTCCAATTGTATCATAGTATGAACATTCTTTACTCTTGTATCCAAATGAATTAGATTTATTTCTAGAGCCAAATGAAGATCCACTAGAGCCATGACCTTTGCTTTGAAATTTTATGGCATCACTTGTATTTACAAGGACTTTTGATTCATCAATGTGTAGAAAAATATGTTGTATTTCTTATTGAAGCACCATAGAAAATATACGATCAATAGGTGGTAGAGGATTCGTCAAGAGAACCTGAGCACATACCATATCAAATTGGTCATTGAGACATGTTAAGAACCGGATGGAACGTATGATATCATGATCATGTCTGGCATTGCTGACACCAATAGCACATACACAATGATGTGGACAAGCACAAACAGGTGTGGGTAAGTAAGCCTCAATTTCTTCCTGTAGAGTCTTGAGATTTATAAGAACTAAAAAATTGATCTTGATTCTTGTTTCAAACTAAAAATTTGCACTGAAGCTCAGAAATTCTAATTTAATCACCTTGAAAGAATCGTTCTTTGAGTTCTTTCCATACATCAATGGAATTCTCAAGGAACACTATGCTTTGAGAAATGGAGTCTTCAATCGAATTCATGATCCAAGAATGAACAAGCATGTTGCAGCGACTCCATGCTTTGAAGTTTGAATCGAATTCAGTAGGTATTATTATCATTCCATCAACAAAATCGAATTTGTTCTTACTACCGAGAGCCCGCCTCATTGATTGAGGCTAAGCATGGTAATTTGAATGTTCAAAATTGTTTTAACAACCACCGAAGAAGGTTCACTGTAGTATGCATTTCCAGAGATTTGTGATCCGTTGTTGCACACGGGTCAAAAACAAGTTTAAAAGTGTAGTAAAACGGAAGCGACACTCGAATGTCGTATCACAAGGACTCTTGAATGTTGTAACCAAACGAATTAAAATAATGGGGTTTTTAAGATTCACAACTTAAACCGAAGATGATTAAAGGTAAAAGAAAAATTGATAAATAAGCTAATCTACTGTATTAATTTCCGACTTATCATTGATTCTTATAATTTCAATTCCCTAGCAGATTCAGTCCCATTTGATTACAATACCCACTGACAAGCGCAATTGGTATTATATGATGTATGTTCCTAATTTCCGAATTAAGCAAACAGATTTAAACAGACGCGACTTAATCAAACACGATAACGAAAAAGCTACGCTATCAAATTTAATCAAGTATATCCTATAAGAAACAATTGAATTAAGCAAACTAAAGTAGTTGAATTAAGCAAACGGTTTTATATGAAGAATTGAAAAGAAATCAAAATTAAACTGAAATTAATAAAAACCTCAAAGTGGAATTCGAATACAGCAGATCAACTCTTTGGGAATTAGCTCTCCATGGTATTCGTATGCCATATTCTCGATTTCATGAATGCTGAATGATCAACCCTAACACTAATAAGTTGTTTAAATAGAGCAAGGGAATTCATGCCTAATGGCAATCGACCCGAAAAAATACAAAATCGGCCCAAAAACTAAGTATTTTCTAAAGTTTGGAACTAAAACAAATTATTTGACCCTTCTTCACTCCAAATCAACTTCTGACTTCAACATGAAACTTTTTTCTTAATCTCTCAGCTTTCCAATGCCTATTAGAACGCGTCAAACTAATTCTCACAGCTCAAGTTATGATCTGTACATTGACAAGGTATCGAATAATTGTTTAAGTTGTAAATAAAGTACGAAAATAAAATAAAGCCATAAATAAACTTAAATATAAAAACGCACTAAAAGAGTAAAAATAATAGAATAAACTATAGAGTTTCCTAAATACAATAGTAGAAGAAGGTGCATCAAAATGAACTCATCAAATTCCCCCACACTTGAACTTTTGCACTCCGAGCAAAACTAGAAATTCAAAATTTAAAACAGAAAAACAAGAGAAAAACAAAACATGAAATTCCAAAGGTTCTCAGGATACAAAGTGCAAGCAAAATTCTAAGTCTAAGTTTCAAGAAAATGGCATTACTAAGTAACTCTTTTGTGACATTCAAAGCAAATACGAAAAACTGATTACCAAAGAGTACATCAAAAGCAGCAAGATCCTCACAAGATAAAATCCACTCAACTCTCAAGTGTTTAGGTTGATTGTTTACACTCAAATCACAATATAAAAATTAGTACTACCATAAACTTGAAAAGACTCTAATATCCACAATTGAATTACATGCACACAAAGATCAAAAGGACTTTTATTAGGTTGTAACTTGGTCAGGATATGGGTGAGATGAATTCTAAGGGATACCAGGCTAAGATTCAAATGGAGAAAAGAGACATGAAAGAACTTGCGGGAGTTGAACTACATTCATCCACTTTCAAACAATAACTTTTCTGCTATTTTTCTTCTCTTTTATCTTTTTTTTCTGTTTTTTTTTCTTCAGAAGGAATATGTAATGACATCCTTCTTTACTTTTTCCAGTTTTTTTATATATTTATTTTCTTCTTTTTCTACGTGTATTTTTTTCTTTTTCTGCCAACTTTTGAATGAAATGTCACAATTATAGTTATTTAACCTCACACAAGTTCAAACAAGGCTCTTTCAATCCTATGAATGGGCGATAACATTATTTTTCATATTCAGGCTTATAATGAGTTTAAACAAAGAATGGGATAATATGCTCAAGGGGTTTTCAAACAAAGGATACAATTATTCAGGGTTGGTTTTTTGGCTAAGTGGCTAAAAATAAAATTAAAACAAGTTGCACTTATCATACCAGTATGCACAAGTAATCAACAGTTTCAAAAAGAGTAAATTCAAGTTTTAGAGACTAACAGACATGAGTGAAATCACACAAGAAAGAAAGAGGTGGATTTTTTAATGTTATCAATTAAAAGGCTCAAAATCTCACAAGGTTAATTGATCTACCACAAATGATGTACAATTTAGAGTTTAGTCCAACATACCATACTAAGAATGCACAAAACGAATCAATCACATCACACCATAATTCTGTAATCAAGAGAACAAATAAAATACTCATAATTGTAACTTAAAAACCATAGAAAAACATGATTTTTTATGTAAGAAAATAAATAAAAATAAAGACACTGAATGAAATAAAATAAAGTAAATGATTCTCTCCCCCATACTTAAACATACATTGTCCTCAATGAAAGAACATAAATGTAAAATAAGAGTGAGAGAAAGGAAAGAACACATCTGAGGAGTCAAGGCAGATAAATGATCGCAAAAGAAGCTTTTCCCAAATAGAGCTCTTCTACAGTCTCGTCTTCCAAAGTAGGAATCTCACGGAGTAGTTTTAGGTAGTGTTCATTGACCTTGAAATTTTGATTAGTGTCTTCTCCTTGTATTCCAAGATCAAAGAAGGATCTTCGGTAAGTAAAAATGTTGAATGGGCACGTGAAAGTGATCTCCTTTTCACAACATCAAGAATCAAAGGATTACGAGGTTGTCTCACTGCTTTTGTTCCATCTTTAAGTGAGATTCTATGCATACAAGTGACATCCAAGGTCCATCTAATTCCCTTCTTATGTTCCTTCTCAAGTTCAAGCTTTGATGAATAATATAAATCCTCAAGAAGTGGTTTAGGCTCTAAATAAGGTGGTTGTTCAATGGACGGTATGTTTGGGGCAGCCGGGATGTCAAGAGCTTCAGCTACATAAACAACTTCATTTATATTGTCACCCTGCAAGGCAATATCAATCTCAGCACAAACAACACAAAGGTTGGTGTTAGTACAATCATCACATGAGTAAATATCATCAAAATCATAAAAAGTTGGAAAATCAGCTGAAAACAAATCAGAATAAACTTCATCAATAACTTCAGAAAGAAACTCTATTTGAAAAACAGAATGCTCTTCCTCGTCAATCTTCTTATTTTTCAATACTCTTTGTGGGAAAGGGATTGGTGGTACATACTCTTTTTCAGCCTCAACAACAATAGATAGTTCAGGTTTATTTTCAGGTGTTACACAAACAAAATTTAGGGGGGGGGGGGGGGGGGGTTCTGCAACTTTTTCATATCTCAAGGATATTGCATTCACATTAGGGTCTTTTGGATTAACTACTATCTGGGCAAGTAGTTGGTTCGATCCTTGAGCTTGTTGCATGACATTCATTGAAGTGGCAAGTTGTCTAAGTTGTGTTTGCAAAGTCTGAATACTAGAATTTGTTCGCTGCTAAAATTGGAGACTATTTACAGCCATTTGCTTGACAAGTTCCTCTAGTGAAGATTTGGAAGGTGAATAGGTGGTTACTTGTGGGGGTTATATGGTGGTGGTGGCAGGGGTAGCATCAACTGTTTAAATCTTCCCCAATATTTTGTCAATGATTCATTGCCCTGTCTAATACCACATATATCATTTCTAATTGATGTAGCTCAGAAGGCAGGAAAGTATCTTTCTAGGAAGATTTTCTTTAAATCATTCCATGTTGTGACAGAATTAGGCTCAAGATAGTATAATCAATCTTTTACAGCACCCTGTTGTGAGAACGAGAATTCTCTTAGCTTGATGTGATCCTCTGTGATTCCTTCAGGTTTCAAAGGTGTAGAACACACAACCTTAAATTCTTTTAAACTCTTATGTGGATCATCACCTGCAAGACCATTAAACCTTGATAACACGTGTATTAAACCAGATTTCAATTTGAAAGGTACATCAGTAACAAGATATTGAATACATAAAGCATTATAATTAACATCAACGGCAACACGTTCTTTCAGAGTTCATTGGCCAACCATGTTAAACTCAATAGAAAAGGGAAACAAAATTAACAAACAATGAGAAACCACATAACTAATTCAGTAATGCAGCAACAAATAGGAAAATACCGACAATATCCCTATTAAGCAAAAACAACTGAAATACGGGAAAAGTCATAAAAATAAATTCAGAAAAATACAAAAACACAAAATTTAATCTAATTAAGTGAGATAAGAATTTTGAGAATTTTTTCGGAATTTTCTGAAACTATCAAAACAGAAAACAAATTATAAAAAAAATAATAAGGAATTTCGAATTTTTAGGGGGCGTCCACTATTTAGAGACTTTAGATCCTTGATTTTTGTCTAATGAATCGACAAAGAATCGGAATAATCTGAGACAATTTTCTTAAAAATAATTTTTTTATGCTAAAACGCGAAAAGGCCAGAACACAAGAAAGTTAGGGCAAGAATGCTGAAACGCAACACTTATGACTCTAATATTGGTTAAAATCGACAAAAGTCCCCGGCAATGGCGTCAATTTGATTCGATATCGCACACGGGTTAAAAACGAGTTTAAAAGTGTAGTAAAATGGAAGGACACTCGAATGTCGTATCACAATGACTCTTGAATGTTGTAACCAAACAAATGAAAAGAATGGGGTTTTTAAGGTTCAAAACTTAAATCGAAGCTGATTAAAGGTAAAAGAAAAATTGATAAATAAGCTAATCTACTATGTCGATTTCCGACTTATCGTCAATTCTTATAATTTCAATTCCCTAGCGGATTCGATCTCATTCGATTACAATAGTCACTGACAAACACAATTGGTATTATATGATGTATGTTCCTAATTTTTGAATTAAGCAAATGGATTTAAGCATACGCGAATTAAGCAAACCCGACTTAATCAAACACGATAACAAAAAAACTACGCTAACATGATTATAGTTAAGGATCATACAAACAATCAAATTTAATCAACTATATCCTATGAGAAACAATCTAATTAAGCAAACAAAAGTAGTCAAATTAAGCAAACGAGTTTATATGAAGAATTGAAAAGAAATCAAAATTAAACTGAAATTAATAAAAATCTCAAAGTGAAATTCGAATACAGCAGATCAACTCTTTGAGAATTAGCTCTCCATGTTATTCGTATGTCTTGTTCTCTATTTCATGAATGATGAATGATCAATCATAAAACTATTAAATTGTTTAAATAGAGCAAGGAAATTCGGGCCTAATAGCAACCGACCCGAAAAAATACAAAATCGGCCCCAAAACTAAGAATTTTCTTAAGTCATAAATTAAAATGAATTATTCGATCCTTCTTCACTTTGAATCAGCTTCTAACGTCAACATGAAACTTTTAGCTTAATCTCTCAACTTTCCAACGCCTATTAGAACGTGTCAATCTGATTCTCGTAGCTCAAGTTATGGTCTGCATAGTGATAAGGTATAAAATAACTGTTTAAGATGAAAATAAAGTACGAAAATAAAATAAAATCATAAATAAACTTAAATATAAAAACACACTAAAAAAATAAAAATAATATAATAAATTATAGAGTTGTCTAAATACAATAGTATAAGAAGGTATATCAAAATGAACTGATCAATTTGAGAGGAATCTGAAAGAAGAGAATTCACAGGATTTACAGGAGGAATTATAGAAGAGCTCAGATATCATCATGAACTTATGCAAGTTGCAGATGAAAACAACATAAAATATGATAGAGAAGAAGAAGAATGAGTGAAAATGAAATAGATTGATTTGCATAATTAAGAAGTTAGTTACATCATAGTATATATAGTCATAGAAGCTTCTAACTAACTAGTAACAAGCTCTTAGCAACCTATGATTGTAAGTCAATAACATCACTAAATACTCATATCAATTTGAATCAATGTGACTTGATACACAAGTAACTGGTTGCATGTAGTTGCAATTCTACTACTTGTTTGGCATAAGTTCAACCAGATGAACAATGTTAGTATTTTAACGCTCAAATCAATAAAAATAATGAAAAGTAATGTGTGAGTTATAATATATTTGAATATCGGAGACAACGTGTTTTTCCTTATATATATTAAGCATGATTGACACCGTTTGCACGTGATACGACTTGTTGCGTATAGACCGTCAGATTGAATTGAACGCTGTTTAATGTGTTGGAATAGGGAATTATATGTTTTTAATCGGAATAAAGGCCTATTTGTTCCATGCGTATTTTAACTTGAAATTTGCTCTTTGATATTGCAAACGGAGTGGTGTTATTAAAAGGGTATCCATGTGAATCTTGGCATCTCGGGTCATAACCTGCAAAATTTTGCCGCAGAAGTTTGCTTCGTTTGTTTGTTTTGATATTAAATTTCTGTGCGTGAGCTATATGTACTTTCTCCATTGTGTACATATTGTGTTAATGGCTTTAATTTCAATAAAATATTTTCTTTTTTTTATTCTTAAAATAACAATTTTAAAATAGTAGAGAACATTTTCTCAGGAAAAAAAAAAGGGCAGAGAACGAGTAGTATTCATATAAACATTTGTGTTTACTTAATTTAATGATTTTATAAAGTTTTATTTGTTTCTTACACAGCTAAATATTTATTGATAAAAACGAAATTAATTATGAAATCAAAAGGTTATAAATTAAAAAGAAAACCCCCTTCTTTCGTATAAAAAAAATAGCGTACAAAACAAGTACATGGAATTTCGTATAAAAAAAACTTCCAGCTCATCTACATCTCATTGATTTATTTCTTTTTGTTTACTTTTATTTAAAATTTAAATATCGATTGTATATTTTCATAATAAATATATTATAAATTTCTATTTAATCATTATTTAATCGTGCAAATTTTGAATCACATGCTCTAGGCCTCCTTACACCTAATTCTGTCGATTTATTTAAATATACACACAAAAAAATCATCTAAATATATATGATATAAAATACAAAATTAATTTTTTAATTTTAAAAAAATTATGATTTTTTTTAATATTTTACAAAACAATTTTATAAAATTTATAAAATCCATTTTAGAAAATACAAAAATAAAATCATTTTTTTAAAACTAAACCTTTTACTTAAAAAATCCATTTGTAACTTTTGAATCTAAACATGATAACAACAATTATTGTTCAATTCAATTTTGCAAGAATTTATGCGAATATAAATCATTTTACCTTCGACTCATTTTCTTTTTACGGAAATCAATTTTTCATAATCATTTCAGTCGAAATCAGTTTTTTTTCACAACATAACCAAACACTGCCCTTTTGGGGCCCACCTTTAATTTACTTGAAAACTACTCAAAGAAAGCATTAGAAGTGTGAAAACAGTTAAACCCACACTTCCCTCTTTCATTTCACACTTTACTCTTTATTTCACTTCACATTTTGTTTTCTACTCTTTCAATACTATCTTCATTTTTCCATAACACATGATCAAATTTCAATCTTCATTGAACAATATCCATGAATTCTATGCTAAACTAGATCACACATGAAAGCACTCAATAACAACTTATTATAAAAAGTGACTGAAAATTAAGAATGAAATAAAGTTACAAAAAAAAGTTTAACACAGAATTGAAGAGCATTCACCCTCTTCCAGTAACAAATACTTCCTACAGTATAATATTGCGACAACAACAATTTCGGCCGACACAAACCCGCTGCATGCGCCAAAATCCTAGAAAACACAACATCTACCTAAGCTCCTTTGGTCGACCAATCAAAAGGCATCAAGATCATACTAGCCATATGCTATCTTTTTAAAACCTAATATCAACAGTCACAAGGTATTTATTTTATTAAATATTACATTAAAAACTAACTCACTTCGCCTCTTCCGAACCGTCTCCACTGTTATGCGTCGCTGCAGTGGCGGCGGAGCTTCCTTGCCCATCTCCACCGGCTGTCCCAGTTTCAGAAGCATCTTGCTTGCTTCCACCACCACGTCCATCATTCTGACCACCAACTCCACCACTACCACCACCGAGAGCAGCCTCATTGTGCACATTGTGCATTGGATGCATGCCGTTATTCATCCCTCCGGCCCTATGTCCCATTTGACCTTGCATAGCCTGCTGATGAAGCTGCTGCTGCTGTTGCTGTTGGTCCTGCATTTGATGTGGATTACCACTGAACTGCATTGGCATCTTTTGCGGGAACATCCCTTGTTGCTGAGCCATTGCTGCAGCAGCAGCTTGAGGATGCTGCATAAAGAACCCTTGTTGTTGCATTGCAGGGTGCGGGGCCATCTAAATGAGTTCAATACATTACAAGACAGTTAAATCAATGTTACCAAAATTCTTACAACTTATACGGGACAAACTATGCTCGATTTTTACCTGCGGAGGCAAGGTCGGTGTCTGTGGCTGCGCATCAGCAATTGCAGCTAAATACATCAAATTCTTCTGAAGTTGAGCTTGATACCTAAAACATCAAATTCATTGCACTACAGTAAGTATGTATCTTATATGATATGTAATTAATACCGCGATATGTTTCTAATTGAATAATATAACCATTTAGAGGTGAGTGGGGAGTGAATGATCATCAAATGGAAATGGAGAGAGGTCATTAAAATGATAAAAAAAATCCAATAAAAATGAAGAGTAATGAATCCGCGGCATATCAGGCCGTATCACCGCCGTATTAAAATTTTTTGTTTTTTAAAATAAATAAATTAGAATACTCCTTCGATACGTATCGGCGCCATAATGTGGCATTTAGGCATATGAATACATATTGGATACGATTCTGCATGTTCTGTGTTTCATTGGTTATTAGAAAATTAGAAATAAAGACCATAAATAATACTTTAGTGAAATGTTGTAACTAATTTAAGTCCAAACAAAAGCAGCAAAATCATGCAGGGAGATTTTACTAGGCACTTACTGGGCACATTCTGCGAGTTTCCCAAGATTTTGATTGTCCAGTATTGCCAAAATCAATTTCTTGTTCTCGTCAAGATACTGCACCATATGCAAAGAGAGGGAGTTAAACAATCGAGCAATAATTATTATGAGAGATTGCACTAAACAAACATGTATAATCAAGGAGAAAAACAGTTCAAATTCTATCAAATATTCTATCTTAACAACATCTTTTTGCATGTGACATAATTTCACAGCTCGAGTATGGAATTCTTCAAATGGGGAAGACATGTATGGAATTCTTCAAAACATTCCATTCAGAATAGACAAGTAGAACACAAGTAGAATAACATAATAACCAAAACAACACGTGGCGGCTGCTTTGGCGCCACAATGCAAAATCCGCAACGCTGCACCTTTAAATGGTGCTATGTTGAATCTACACAACCGCATTCCGCCACGGCACCGCCATGGCCGCAATTTGAAAAGACTAAAAAGGAGAATCTATCACACAATAGTGTAACGTGATTTAAGTGTGGCGGGAGACACTTTTTTCATATCTTAAAACATCTTTTCCTACGCAACAGAATTTCACAGTTCTGTTTTCATTAAAATTCCAAGCTTACTCAACACAAAACTGAAGAGCAAGGAAATTTCCAAGTGATTATCTCTAGCGCGTCTATGTACGACGACTCGTATTAAAAGGAGAAATCATGCGCCTATGCTTAATAAGATGGACAGATTCTCAAGATCGAGAATCTAACACAGACAATGACGCAGACAGCTTGATAGGTACATGGTAAAGAAGTTCTCAATAAGTAGTTATACATATATACAAATACACCTTATATACATTAACAATCAGTTAATGTCAGCGCGTCAGTTGACATCAAAAAACCCGCGAAAAAATAAGCGCGCATCAGACATCAAAAAACCCGCGAAAAAATCAATGCATGAGTTGACATCAAAAAACCCGCGAAAAAATCAGTGCATGAGTTGACATCAAAAAACCCGCAAGAAAATCAGTGCATGAGTTGACATCAAAAAACCCGCGAAAAAATCAGCGCGTGTCAGTTGATAACAAAATAACCGCAAAAAAAAAAACAGCGCACATCAGTTGACATCAAAAAAACCCGCGAAAACCGCGATAAAAGCATGGCTCATCAGTTGAAATCAAAAAACCCATAAAAGAATCAATATAAACAAGTTTGATTCTCAAACAAGATACAAATTATATATCATTATCACAGGTTTTATATTCTCTATTTGCGACATTCCAGTACAACTACATGTCCAATCACACAACTAGAAAGAATCTTATCACTTTGCAGATAAGATGCTAGATCATCAAAAATAAGAGTACATATTATCAAAAAAACGAAATCATTCTATCATGTTTAACAACTGTAATAACCTTTCAATATCAAAATATCACAAAGAAGAGAAGAACAATCAAACCAAGAAAAATAGGGAGAAAAAAAACATACTTTTTGAATCTGCTCGGTGGTTATGTTTGTCTGTGGGAACGAAGGCATCATAGGAATCATTTGAGGTGTTTGCTGCATCTTTTCCCCCGTAACTTCACTGAAATATTGAATTGAAAAAATTAGATTAAAAAAAATAAAACGCATAAACCCTAATTTCAGCAAAATTGCGGCAATCAACAATTAACCAAACGAAATCACGTGTAGAAACGCATCACTAAATCCAATCAATTAGTTGGAAAAAAAGAGGGAAAGACAAAAACTTGAACAGAAAGAAAGAGAGGGAACCTGGGTTTAGGTTGAGAGGTAAATGTCGAAAACAAACGTGTGCAGTGAGGTTGTGTGTTGTGACAAGATCCTTGTTTCTGGAATCCAACGACAAAGCAACAACATAAAAACAAAGAGTAAACTAAGGTAGTTTAGTAGTGTTGGGTTGAATATAATATTATAAAAATAGGAGTAGCTTTGGGCCCACATTAAAAAAATATTACATATACATTCAATTAAACTCATTTTAAAATGTAAAATAATATAAATAATTTAACATTTATAAACTTATCTTCCAGAATACATGATTCTTATTAATTAATTAATTAACAATATAAAAATAATTTATATGATTAGTACACTATCTTTTATATAGGATTAATTACTATGCACTGTGTCGATTCATCACAATCACCCGTTTATATTATTTTATAAATTTTTAAAATAAAAATCAAACTTATTTTAATATCCAACATCTAAGATTAATTGATGATGTAAAATCATTTTACACTGTGTATTTCAATTAAATCTCTTATTTATGAGATTAATTATTATGTATTGTCAGTGTATTATATATATATATATATATATATATATATATATATATATATATATATATATATATATATATATATATATATATCTATATATATATATATATTATATATATATAATATATATTTTCTCTCCTATCTTGACTTCAGAATTCATTTTCAT